>NC_073693.1:43477289-43777289 GCF_029784155.1 Uranotaenia lowii
CTATTAATTTCGTACAGCTAGATTGATGTTCTGTACCATTTACAGTGTTGGGGAGAACACAAAAAATGATGCAGTGTGCCAAATAAAATTTAATAAAACAATATCTTTTTATATTTTGAAAGAGTGGCTATAATTTATGGAACATTCTATAAATCCAAAGAAAGATTGTTCTGCTTTATTTAAAAAAAATATTTGTTATTTTTCGTTTCAAATCCTTATTATAGAAATTAAACTCAATAATGAATTGTTGACTATAAGAGAAAATCTCAGTCCTAGTCCTAGTTCTAGTCCTCCTAGTCCAAATCACATCCCTAGTTTAATTCTTAAACCCCTAATACTATTCCTAGTCATCCTCCTAGTTCCATTTCTACCCTTAACCTAATTCTTATCCTAATCATGTACTAGCCTTCATTCATGTTTTAAATCTAGTCCTATTCCTAAACTTGTTCCTAGTCCTCATTCTAGTCTGTCCTAGTTCTACTTCTAACCTTTGTTCCTGTCATAATCCCATCCTTAGTCCTAGTACTTATCTTTGTTCTTGTGAGAGACATAACCGTCGTACAAGTCCTACTTCAAATTTTAATCAGTCTTGGTCTCAATCCTAGTCCTTATCTTCTTCGTAGACATAAACCTATACCTTTTTCTAGTTCTGGTCCTAATCCTATACCTTTACCTACTAGTCCTAGTCCTAATCCTAGACCTATATCTGGTTCTATTCTTAGTCCTAATACTATTCTTATTCCTAATCCGAGTCCGAGTCTTAGTCCTTTTCTAATCTTAGTCTTTGTCCTAGTACTGAACCTAGCCATTGTAACAGTCCTGATATTACTCCTAATTCCATTCCTATTCGTAGTCCTAGTCCTAATCCTGGTATTAGTCCTGGCACTAGTCCACGCCCTAGTCTTTTTCGATGTGCTAGTGCTAGTTCTAGACCCAATCCTGGTTCTAGAACTTGCCCTTTTTGTAGTAATAGTCGTAATCGAAGTTCTAGTTCTAATTCTAGTCAAAGTCTTACTTAATCCTCATCTTTGTCCAAGTCTTACTTTTAACATCTAACCTGTAATCGTATTATTATTTCCAAACCTAATACTAGTTCTAGTCTTGTTTCTATTCCTAGTCTTACTCCTAGTCTTAGTTCTGGCCAAGATTGCCGAAATCACAGAAAAACACAGAATCAGCCCACAGAATCTGTGTCACAGATCACAGAATTTTTGAAATTTACACAGAATTCACAGATTTTCTAAATTTTTCACAGATTTCCAAAATTAAACTTTTTTTGTAATTTTCGACTTTTTATTTCTGACTATGATACATGAAAATATGAAAACAAGGTAATGTAAAATGATTTTTTTCAATAAAAACTGTAATAAATTTCCAATTTTGTTGATGTTTGACGTGATTTCCCTTTGAACTTCATAGAATATGCATCACAGAAAATCGTCACAGAATTTTAGATTCAAATCACAGAATTCAAGATTTTTTTTTGTCAAAAACACAGAATTTTTTTTCGGCAACATTGGTTCTGGCCCTAATTTAAGGATACCATACGTACTCTTTAAAGAGTACATGTACTCTTTTTCGATCAAGAAATAAGACGTACTCTTTTTTTTGTGAAATTTTACGAAATGTACTCTTTTTTTTTGTTGAAAGACATTTTATCAGAAAAACGGACTTATTTCTAAAAATTAAAGAATTTTGTGTCAAACTGATCATGCATTCAATGCTCCATACTTCAGTTTTGCTTCCTTTGTTAAATTTTCTAAACGATGGTTTTATAATAGAAGGGATCACAAATCAATTGAAATCGGGATTTTTCGTTAAAAACAAGTTCAATACTTGATTGGCTAGAGTTTTCTCTGAATAAAACCCAACAGCTTTTAAACTTATGTATCCAGTTTTAAGAAAGGCTTTTTCCAGACTGTTAAGAAAATCAGCACCTTTGAATATATAATTAGCGCCCAAACAGTAGGCAATATGCACATTTTCGTCACAAATAAAATGCGCATGAATCGGACATAATTTTCAAGCAAAAAGAAACGTATGTTTGTTGCCTTTCTTTTAGAAAGGTATAGCTATTGGTCGATTTTGAAAATCATTGAATATGGTTCTTAGATATACCTTTATAGGTACCTATAGAATCAGCTCGACGAGTTCTGACGATGTCCGTGTATTTGTGTGCATTGGTGTGAATTTTTGTATCCCTTTGTGCTAGGCGTTTTTCAGAATAAAATCAAAAACATCTTCCCCCCCCCCCTCCATAAAATCCAACAAAATTGGGCCTTAAACTTTTCGTTTACAAATAACAAGAACATGGTTGAAAACTGTAATTGCACATTTTCAATATGGTAAAAGTTGGTTAAGAAAAAAATCATTATTGTCATGTCAGTAACATTACTTGCAACAAATTGGCTATAATTTAATGCTGATTTTTTCTGAAACTTTTTAAAAATTATTTAATGTACACTTTTTGATGTTACAGGACATGGTAATCCTACCCTTATTCTTATCCTCATCCTCGTCTTTGTCCTTCTCTTAATGCCAGTGAAAGTTTTAACTTCAAAAAGATTATTCACATCAAGCAATAATGTCATTAAAATAAAATTATTTTTTTAATAATAAATCGGCAAAATTTGATTAACATTATTTCTCTAATTCATCATTCGGACTGTGGCAATAGACTGAGCCGATTCGGGGTCATTTTTTAATTTTGCAAACCCTGGAGTCTAAAAAGCTTTGTTTTGGCTCAAAACTTATCCATGATTTTTTGTCGAATTTTTAAGTGACGTTTACATGAGTAAATTACAAATTCGAGGTTTTGTATAGGAAAATTTAATATTTTGTACTGAAAAATCAACTTCAGTTCCGTTTATTCTGTAGAATCGAGCCTGCTCATGGTTTTGTGCAAATATATAAATTTTTCAAAGTGAATTTTCCACTGAACAACTTAGTTCAACTTAGACCGTAACTTTGTATCTTATAAGGCGAAAAGCTGTTTAACAGGGGTATGTCTTTTGGCATTGAAGAACAATAAATTCAATTGACATCACTGCTGGTGCCTCGCGAAGTATTGCATGAAAAGTAGGCATGTAATACCTCGCTGGGCACCTAGTGGTATCAATTAAATTTGTTTAACAATGTCAAAAGACATGCTCCCATTCAACATCTAATAACTTTTTTGTCTTAAAAAATACTAAGTTACGTTCTTCGACAAAGTTGTTCAATGTGAAAATTCCTTTAGAGAATTTATAAATTGGCACAAAAACCATTAGCAGGCTCGATTCCACAGAATAAACAAATATGATGTACAAAATATTCAATTTTCAAATATTCAAAAGTTCAAATTTACTCATGTAAACGTTACTTAAAAATTCTGCAGAAAATCGTAGATGAGTTTTGAGCCAAAACGAATTTTTAGACCCCAGGGTAGTAAAATTTAAAAACGACCCCAATTCGACTCAGTTTGCTGTGGCTATATCAAGCAATAAGAGGAACCTAATCTGGACAAATCCAGTACTATTTTAAGACCTTCATGGGTGTAATAAAATTTTCTTCCCGACATTCGATCATTCAAAATGTAATTATAGTAAGTAATGTATAAGCAATGTGTTGATAAGAGTAGGGTTCAAGGTGTGTTCATCCAAAAAATGAAGTAAAGTGATTAATTAGAAGTGACCGAATACAAAATTAGGATTGATAGATTTTGCCTGCAGACGTTGAAAAAACATAATTTGTTGATTATTAGAGATCCTACTTTGAAGTTGGTGTTAGAAAAACATTTGGAGGAAATCGTCACTTATATGCTAACAGACTTTATTAACGATTCCAACGGCAAATTTAACTAGTAGTGACAAACTGACAAGAATTCAAGAAACGACTTGATCCCGAAAGAAGAGTCACAAACCCAGATTTACGATCAATATACTGCCTTCTGAGATTCAAGAATCAATTCCCAGATCATTGACGCGGTGCCGGCGATTTTCCGGTTGCTTTTCTGCTGTGCTGTAACCGAATGAAAATTGGTAAAAATTACAGCAAGTCGCAACTGTTGTGTGCCGCCATAATACCGAGAAAGGCGGATCAACAGGCGCAACATTCCCGATTTATTGACGGCGACGACGACGACGACGACGCTCTAAAAATATTTCCTCAACTCACAACTTGAGACAAAGTTAACGAATACGTTTTTTTTTGTATTTGTGTGTATGTATGCGGGAAAATGTATTGAGTGTCACATTTCAGATTGAACTGTCGAAATTTTTCCTTGCTTCCGATGCTGACAAGTATGGGACAATTTACAAAAATTAAGAAAAGTTTACAAGCGTGTTTGTGAATTTGGTTAAGAATTCACTTGTTATTTCGAAGAAGGGTAATCGATACAACAATCTCGCTCTTATTTAAAACTTGACACGTTTCTTTCCAACCGAATCGTTGCCAATCTAGCCAAAAAATCGGCTCGCAATCCTCGGTTGTCCTATTTTCGCACCGGTGCATCTCGCAACTGGTGAAAAGTAAATATTTATGATAGCGAAATAAAATCGCCCACCCATTCCCGTCGAATTCGAACCGATCAAAGATAATATTTACAATATTGTTAACCTTTCTTTCATTTTTGTTTATTATCATTTCCATTCACAGGATCTTTCCACCCGGCTAGACGACGACAAAAGCCTCGCGGAGCACCTCAAGCTACCGATCCAACGTATCAACGACTATAAACTATTATTTAAGGTGAGTTTGAAAATTATTTTAAAAAAATATCTGGAATATGTATTAAACTTTCGTTCCAAAAAAATTTTTGGAAAATCGAAAAAACCCGTTCAATCTTTTGAAATAAAAAAAAATCTAGTTTCTAGTTTTAAGATTCTAGTTTCTAAATTCTAGAATCTTCTAGATCCTATTTTCTTTATTTTAGATAAATAATTCCTAGTTCCAAATAACGCATTTTAGTTTCTAAATTATGGATTATAAACTCTGGATTCCTGATTTAAGAATCTAGATTCTAAAATGTAGATTTCAAATTCCAGATTCAAGTTGTCATGTTCTGTACGTATTAATTGTTGATCCGAAGTTCTATGTTTATTCAGCAGAAAAGATTCAAATGTCTAGTTAGATAAAAAAAAAAAGCTCTACACGACCAGCCGAATCAACTCAAGGCAATTTTTTTGGTAAGAAAACATATATTGTAGTCAGGCAAAACTAAATAAGTAAACAAACACTTTTTAGTCCCTGAAGATGTTCCAAAAAGGGGTCGAAACGTTGAAAAAGTGCGAAAAAATATTTCCAGTCGAACTCGATATAAAAAAAAGTTTCTGGATTCTAGATTATCGATTGTTGTACCTCCAAGATATTCTAAATTATAGATTTCGGATTTGGTATTCTTCATTTTCGATTCTAGATTTTCAATTCTTGTATGAGTTAAAACTCCAAATTCTAAATTCTCGATTTATGCTTCTGAATTTTGAAATCTTTCATATAGTAGATTCTAGATAAAGTTCATATCCAGATTCAAAGATTATAGATTTAATATTCGAGATTCTGTTTTTCGGGTTACAAACTATAGGTACTAGATGAACTACTAGATTTTAAATACTAGGTCTACATTTTAGAGCCTAGATTTCGGAATTTATAACGGATTTCACGTCAAATCGAGACGAAATTGGCATGACCTTCTCAGAAACTACAAGATTTTAAATTCTGAGTCTACATTCTAGAGTGGAATTCTGAATTCTAAATATAACGGATTTCACGCCAAATCGAGACACAATTGGCATGACCTTCTCAATGAAACTTTTTGGGCATAAAGATCTTACCCAGTAAAGAAATTTGGCATTTCCCATAAATTATCTAGACTAACATTTGAAAAGTGCCAAACATTTCAGGCAAAAATTTTATAAACATTTTTAGCTCGAAAATTACAATTCCTACACAAATGTGGTTCATGGGAGAGTTTTAGAAATTTATTGAATTTTTATAAAAAATATTGGTTTCTTTTTCAAACCCTACACTGAGAAAAATGCATTTCAAAAAAAAAAAACTCACCTTCCCAAGAAATACCATCTCAGAATTTGATGAAATTTTTTTCTAAGCCGGGAAAAATGATTGAATTTTTAGAAAAAAATATTGATTTTTTTTTAAACCCTACACTGAGAAAAATGCATTTTAAAAATAAAACTCAATTTCCCGAAAAATGCCATTTCAGAATTTGATGATTTTTTTCCTAAGCAGGGAAAAATTATTGAATTTTTAGAAAAATATTGATTTTTTTGAAAAAAATATTGATTTTTTTTTTTGAAATCCTACACTGAGAAAAATGTATTTAAAAAAATAAAACTCCATTTCCCAAAAAATGCCATCTTAGAGTTTGATGATTTTTTTTTATAAGCCGAGAAAAATGATTTAATTTTTGGTAAAAAATATTGAATTATTTTCTAAACCTACACTGAGAAAAATGCATTTTAAAAAATAAAACTCAATTTCCCAAAAAAATGCCATCTCAGAATTTGATGAATTTTTTTCCTAAGCAGGGAGAAATTATTGAATGTTTATAATTATAATTATTATAATTATAATTATAATTATTTATTACAAATCAACGGAACACATATTGGTCCAAATGATGACTTAAAATTAATATAAAAAGAGTACTAAGTCTAATTACAGGGTTCTCAATATAGGGGAGAGTGGGGTATCGTGGGCCATGGGGAAACGTGGGCCGCTTTTAATATCTCAGATGTGAGTTGAGATAAAAATCTCAAACCAAGTGTCATCGTCGTCGCTTTGCGTGAGCATGTATTCCTATATGTTGTTTACTGAAATACGCATCATATGCTTCTTTTATTGATCAAGCTTAAAAAAGTTAGAACAATTTACTTACGCAATCAATTTGCAAATCATAGCTTGTGGGGAATCGTGGGCCACACATCTTGAACCACCTATATTTTTATGTTTTTATACACATTCAGAACTTAAAATAATTTTTACCTATCTGTAAAGTTTTCCTTTGCCAAATGAAGAGTTATGACAAATATTTTGTCCATCCTATATAAGAATTTTTGCCAAAACTTTCGCGAGCCAGGTTTTGGAATATATTCGATCATACATCGCTCACTTTTTTATTTCATCATCTGAAATTGCTTTAGAATAACGAAATTAATTAGGAAATCACAGTTTTGGGTCAACTCATAAACTTTGCATGTTATTTGGTCAATTTGGATTTGGTGGCCCACGATTCCCCACCATTTTTCAAAATCCAAAAAATATTGCTTTTTTTCAAACAGTCAGAATTTGGGGAAAATAATTTATTGAAAATTAAAAAAAATACCTTATGATACCTTGAAAATGTAGAAAACCATAACATTTTATATTTTCATTTGATCTTTTATAATAAAGAAGTTATGGAACAACGAAAAAAAGTGGCCCATGATTCCCCACTCTCCCATACTTAAAACTTTAGTACGGAAAACATCTCTCGAAACGTCGAAATCGAAGTGCTCAGAAAAACGGTTGAATGTTTTCATTACACCGATGATAGCGCTATTAGCTCCATAATTGTTCGAACGAATGGGAACATACAATCGAAGATCTTGATTTCTAAGCCCACGGGGTCGCACACTTAGAGGAATGGCTTCTAGGAGCGTGGGGCAGTCAATTCGCGATGTCAAGAGATCGGCGACGAAGGAAGCTCGTGTTGCGTTTCTGCGGGCTTGAAGAGTGTCAATGTCTATGAGACGGCATCGATGTTCATAGCTTGGCAAGTGAAACGGGTCTTACCAAGGCAGGTGTCTAAGGGCGAATCGCAGGAAGCGCCGCTGTATAGCCTCGATCCGTTCGGCCCCATTCTGGTAGTAGGGACACCAAACAGCTGATGCATACTCAAGGATAGAGCGAACAATACTGCAATACAAACTTTTCAGGCAATACACATCCTTGAAGTCCTTGGACACTCGAAATAAGAATCCAAGACTTCTCGAGGCTTTGTCGACAACGTAGTTTGTGTGTGTCCTGAATTCCAGCTTCCGGTCTAGAATTACACCCAGATCATTGATGTGTTCTACGCGTGCGATTGGCTCATCTCCGAGGAAGTACTCAGCGGAAAAAGGCTGCCGCTTTCTTGAAAAGCTGATGACTGCACATTTACTGCGATTCAAAGGCAGGCAATTTATATCACACCAGTGTGCGAAGAGGTTAAATTGATTTTGTAGGAAATCAATATCGTTCTGGCCGTTGATGTTGTAAAATAGCTTAGGTCATCAGCATAGCAGAGCTTTGGACCGTCGAGGAGTGAGAGCGCATCGTTGAAGTAGATTAAGAAGATAATCGGCCCTAAATGGCTTCCCTGAGGCACACCAGAAGAAGCAGAGAATTGTCTGGAGAAAGAGTCCTCCGTGCGAACTGTTAATTTACGTCCTGATAGGTAGCTCCGGAACCAGTCAAGAAGAGTTCCACAGAAACCCAGGCGTTCGAGCTTTCCAATGGCAATATCGTGGTTGACTTTGTCGAATGCCGCAGACTAGGATTGGTCGATCTTGGATCGATTTCTGGAAGATCGATCTTTTCAACTACGATTTTCGATTTTTTGGATCGATTCCTCGGCCAAGAAAAAATCGATTAAATCGGTTTAGTTTCGATTCGAACTTTCGATCTTTTTTTCTCATTTAGGGAAAATAAAAGATAATGGCCACCTTAAAAAGGATGCTTACTAAACCTTTGAAAACAGCTATAATATGTGAGTTACACCTTTGTTTCGTATTCAGACACTAACAAAGTATTTCCTTACTAGCTGAAACTTGAAGAAAGTAGTTAAAAACGTTTAAAAATGTATTTTAATTTATTTTTGCCGAAATCTGAAAATTAGTCACTGTAAGGACATAATAAGAACCCACATGGGCCAGTATAAGCAATATCAATCGAGGCACGATGAGCGTTTTTTGCCGTAGAATCTAGCAACGAATTTTATTCAATAAAGTCAACTTAATTATAGAGTTACAGCTTGACTTGTTTCCATCTGACGGTTTAACTATTGGTAAAGTATCGGAGAGATAATCAAAAAACTCGAGTTCGATTCCTGGTCGAGGTGATTTTTTTTTCATTTAGCATTCATGATTCCAGTTATTTCCAAAAGTTGTGGATTGGGTGAAGGGAAGTGTTTGTGTTTGATTGAGATTAAAAATTTTGCTACAATTTGCAAATCTTAAGAAATAACAGCGATTTTCCAAAAACTACTTTTTTCAAATAAATTAATTAATTTCATTTTTGAAACTTTTCTGCATACTTTGTTCGATATCTCTCATACCTACATTAAAATTACTTTAGAAAAATACCATGAACTAATTTCTTTTAATTCCTAGAATATTTCTTGTCAATACATTACATACTTAAAAATATCAAAGCTTTTCCGAGATATTTGGATTTTGATTAGAATTGTTTACTAACTCCGGTTCACCTTACATAAAAGCGCTTGAAATATTTTTCATTTCATATGTAGAAGGATTATACAACTTTGAAATATGTGTCTGTTTTGCACATTTTTAATAAAAAGCAGTTCCCTCTTGTTACAAATGGAACAGATCGATTAATCGGAGATCGATCTTTAAGCTCCGATTTTTTAGATAGATCGATCCTAGAACCGTTCATCTGAATCGATCTTGGAGATCGATCTTTCCCTGAAGATCGAACAATCCTACCGCAGACAAATCGGTGTAAATAGCGTCGGTTTGAGACTTCGCAGCAAAACTTTCATGCACGTAAGAAGTAAACGTCAGAAGGTTAGTTGTCGTGGAGCGCTTGGGAAAGAATCCGTGTTGATCGTCGGAAAAAATATTCTTACAGGACAAGAAAATCGGATCCAAGACCACCAATTCGAATAGTTTGGCTACTGCGCATAATGCCGAGATTCCCCGGTAGTTGTTGACATCTCTCCTGTTACCTTTTTTAAACACCGGAAACATGTAAGCCTCCTTCCATAGTGAGGGGAAGATGGCTCTGTCAAGCGAAGCTTGGAAAATATTGATTTTTTTGAAAAATATATTGATTTTTTTTTTAAATCCTACACTGAGAAAAATGCATGCAAAAATGCAAAATAAAACTCAATTTTCCAAAAAAAAATGCCATCTCAGAATTTGATGATTTTTTTTTCTAAACCGGGAAAAATGATTGAATTTCTAGAAATTTTTTGTTTTTCAAATCCTACACTGAGAAAAATGCATTTCAAAAACTGAAACTCAATTTCCCAAAAAAAATGCCACCAACGAAAAAATAAGAGCTTCGATTGTAATAATTGATGGTAACAGAAAGTGGATATCCTACACTGAAGAAAAAATGCTAACTAAAAACTTTAAGTCTTTTTTAAAAAAATGGCCTTCTCAGAGTTCGATGATATTTTATTTCAAGGGTGGGGAATAATGTGGTCTACAACTGTTCTGAACATCGCAAAGTGAGCACTGTTAAGGGAAAAAAGTTTTTCTGACGAAAACTTTTTTATGTTTTTTTTATGAAAAATTGAAAACATGGGTGTATAAGAAGTGTGTTCGAAAAAAACTGCAACATTTTGTTTTGTTAATAACTTTTAAGTGCATGGATGTAAATTGATGAAATTTTCAGCGAAGGTACCTGATAAGGTAATGGTACCTACATGTGCAATTCTTTGTGGTGTTCGGTTGAGTAGTTTTTGAGATAGCATCCAATGAAGACATTTTTAGACTTTAATTTTTGGGCAACAAGTGTGCCATCTATAATCCATACTATAAATCACGCTTTTTCAAATCAAGGATATTTTTTTTAATGGCGTTTTTTGTTTTCTGAAGTTTGACTTTCAAAACAACTCAAAATTTTGAATTTGATCAAACAAATTTAGCCGGCACAAAAACAACATATTTGAATTTGTATCACTCCACTGCCGTTTTTTAGTAACGGCCCGATTCCAGATCCAACTTAAACAGAGTATAAACTTTGTGAGACCTATTGAAGTGCTTTTTAGAGAAAACTGTCGCATTTGGAGACATTCTTCTTTGTATTTTTAGCCATTCATCTTGTCAATCGATGTGAAAGACTGAGTAATTTGCAGTTTGCACAGATCGTTAGTCTCTTCAAGTACTAGACATTAATTTTTAAAATTTTATCTCCTTGTTTATTTTCGGGAAATACAGGCGCGACTTGTCAACGAAAAGTTTCTGGTTGGAATCGTGACAGGTGATCGCTAAAATTTTTTTCAAAATATCTCCCCACAAGCAGTCCAAATATTTTGCGCACGATTTGACCACCGTATTTTGTTTATTTTACCGGTGGTCAGCTTTTTTACCTTATAGAAATGGAGTTAGCTAGACAAACCAGTCAGAAAAAATTGACTTTTTTATCACTTCTTCTATTTATATTTTCGGATTGAGTTTGAAAAAACTCATATTCCCCTCACTTCATGGAATTAATCATCTCCACTTTTATTCAAATTTAAGCTCCCTATTGGATCCTCTTGGATTTCATAAACATTTACTATATGAATTTTGGTGGAATAGTTGATTTCCAGATGTTTTTGGGTCTCCCACTGAAACTTTTCTGGATTTTTCTCGATTCTGCCCAAAAAATGTTATCAATGAACTTCAGTATTGGGATTTTATTCGTATATTCTCCCGTCTCATGTCCAATCATTACTGCTTAGACCCGGTACTCTATCGTTTTGACATTGCTGGCAGCAATTTGTGTAGCTGCGGTCAAGGTTACCACGACATCGAGCATATTGTTTGGTCGTGTGAGGTCCACCTTATAGTCAGAACGAATTTTATAGACTCCCTTCGGGCCCGAGGAAAACCTCCCAACGTTCCGGTGAGGGATGCTGGCTATGCTTGACTTGGACTACATGTTCGAAATGTACCTTTTCCTTAAAGCTATCGATCTTCGCCTATGATTCTTTTTATTTTTCATATTTCCCTTTCTATCTTCTTTTTTCTCTAAAATAAAAGTGTTAAGCTAAGAAATAAATTGTAAAAAAACGAGTTTGGCTCCTTAAAGCCTAAAGGTATGAGCCGTTTCAAATAAAGAATTTACAAAAAAAAAACTTTAGTATTGTACGCAATCTCAAAAACCACTTGACAGATTTTCACCAAATTTTGTACACGTACACATTACATTACTAGGTAGCTTCACTGAAAATTTCATCAATCCATCCATGCATTCAATAGTTATTCACAAATCAAAGTGTTGCATTTTTTCGAATACACTTCTTAAATCCTAGAAAATAAGACTCTAGAATCTTGATAAAAAAAATCCATAATCAAGAATGTAGAATCCAGATATAAGGTTTTAAATTCCAAATTCTCCAAATATATTTTAACCCGAAATTGTAGATTCCAAAATCTAGGTTTCGAATTTCAGATCCAAGTTTTCAGGTTCTGTATTCTAGAACCTAGATCTAATATTGCGGGGATGAATAACACGAAAGTGATAAAATCCCAGAAAATGAATTTAAAATTTTTTTGGATTCAATATTCAAAATAATGGATTTTAGATTCTGGATTCAAAATTCTGAATTCTGAATTCTGGTTTTGAGATTCTAGTTTCTCATTTTTTTTGTGTGGATCTCTTCAAATAATCATTCGCATGAAAATTAAAACTGTTTTAAGTGAACGGTTGAAGCCTTTCTTGATTAATCTTAAAGTTTTCGCGAACTATCGAAAATCATTTCGAAGGCTTTCCGAACATGTTTTCTATTTTGAGTAAGCGTCACTTATTTGTTCACGTGGTGACTATCGTTTCAAATTATCATTTGAAGACTGTCGTCTAAAGACTGTCGTTTGAAGACTGTCGACTGAAGACTGTCGTGTGAAGATTGTCGTCTGATGACTGTCGTCTGAAGACTGCCGTCTGAAGACAGTCGTCATAAGACTGCCATCTGAAGACGCTGTCTAAAAACCGTCGTCTGAAGACTGCTGTCTAAAAACCGTCGTCTAAAGACTGCCGTCTGAAGACTGCCGTCTGAAAATTGCCGTCTGGAGACTGTCGTCAGAAGACTGGCGTCTGAAGACTGCCGTTTGAAGACTGCCGTTTGAAGACTGCCGTTTGAAGACTGTCGTCAGAAGACTGCCGTCTGAAGACTGTCATAAGACTGCCGTCTGAAGACGCTGTCTAAAAACCGTCATCATAAGACTGCCGTCTAAAGACTGCTGTTTGAAGACTGTCGTCAGAAGACTGCCGCCTGAAGACTGTCGTCTGAAGACTGCCGTCTGAAGACTGCCGTCTGAAGACAGTAGTCAGAAGACAGCCGCCTGAAGACGCTGTCTAAAAATCGTCGTCTGAAGACTGTCGTCAAAAGACTGCCGTCTGAAGATTGTCGTCAGAAGGCTGTCTTCAGAAGACTGCCGTCTGAAGACAGTCGTCTGAAGACAGTCATCATAAGACTGCCGTGTGAAGACGCTGTCTAAAAACCGTCGTCTGAAGACTGTCGTCTAAAGAGTGCCGTCTGAAGACTGCCGTCTGAAAATTGCCAGCAGGAGGCTGTCGTCAGAAGACTGGCGTCTGAAGACTGCCGTTTGAAGACTGTCATCAGAAGACTGCCGTCTGAAGACTGCCGTTTGAAGACTGTCATAAGACTGCCGTCTGAAGACGCTGTCTAAAAACCGTCGTCTGAAGACTGCCGTCTGAAGACAATCGTCAGAAGACTGCCGTCTGAAGACTGTCATAAGACTGCCGTCTGAAGACGCTGTCTAAAAACCGTCGTCTGAAGACTGCCGTCTAAAGACTGTCTTCTGAAGACTGTCGACTGAAGACTGTTGTCTTCAGACTGCTGTCTGAAGACTGTCGTCAGAAGACTGTCGTCTGAAGACTGTCGACTGAAGGCTGCTGTCTGAAGACAGTCGTCATAAGACTGCCGTCTGAAGAAGCTGTCTAAAAACCGTCGTCTGAAGACTGCCATCTGAAGACTGTCGTCTGAAGATTGCCGTCTGGAGACTGTCGTCAGAAGACTGCCATCAGAAGACTGCCGTCTGAAGACTGCCGTTTGAAGACTGTCGGCTGAAGACTATCGTCTGAAGACAGTCGTCATAAGACTGCCGTCTGAAGACGCTGTCTAAAAACCGTCGTCTGAAGACTGTCGTCTAAAGACTGCCGTCTGAAGCCTGCCATCTGAAAATTGCCGTCTGGAGACTGTCGTCTGAAGACTGCCGTTTGAAGACTACGTCGACAGAAGACTGCCGTCTGAAGACTGTCATAAGACTGCCGCCTGAAGACTGTCATAAGACTGCCGTCTGAAGACGCTGTCTAAAAACCGTCGTTTGAAGACTGTCGTCTAAAGACTGCCGTCTGAAGACTTACGTCTGAAGATTGCCGCCTGGAGACTGTCGTCTAAAGACTGCCGTCTGAAGACTGCCTTCTGAAAATTGCCGTCTGGAGACTGTCGTCTGAAGACGACCGTTTGAAGACTGTCATAAGACTGCCGTCTGAAGACGCTGTCTAAAAACCGTCGTCTGAAGACTGTCGTCTAAAGACTGCCGTCTGAAGATTGCCGTCTGGAGACTGTCGTCAGAAGACTGCTGTCTGAAGACTGCCGTTTGAAGACTGTCGTCTGCAGACTGCTATCCGAAGACTATCGTCTGAAGACAGTCGTCATAAGTCTGCCGTCTGAAGACAGTCGTCATAAGACTGCCGTCTGAAGACGCTGTCTAAAAACCATCGTCTGAAAACTGTCGTCTAAAGACTGCCGTCTGAAGACTGTCGTCTGAAGTATGTCGTCTGAAGACTGTCGTCTAAAAACCGTCGTCTAAAAACCGCCGTCTGATGACTGTCGTCTAAAGACTGCCGTCTGAAGACTGTCGTCTGAAGACTGCCGTCTGAAAACCGCCGTCTGAAGACTGATTCTAAATTCTGGGCTACATACCCATGTCGTCTGAAGATTGTTGTCTGAAGACTATCGTCTGAAGACTGCCGTCTGAAGACTGTCGTCTGAAGACTGTCGTCTGAAGACTGTCGTCTGAAGACAGACGTCATAAGACTGCCGTCTGAATACGCTGTCTAAAAACCATCGTCTGAAGACTGTCGTCTAAAGACTACCGTCTGAAGACTGTCGTCTGAAGATTGTCGTCTGAAGACTGTCGTCTAAAAACCGTCGTCTAAAAACCGTCGTCTAAAAACCGTCGTCTGATGACTGTCGTCTAAAGACTACCGTTTGAAGACTGTCGTCTGAAAACCGCCGTCTGAATACTGATTCTAAATTCTGGGCTACATACCCATGTCGTCTGAAGATTGTTGTCTGAAGACTATCGTCTGAAGACTGCCGTCTGAAAACCGCCGTCTGAAGACTGATTCTAAATTCTGGGCTACATACCCATGTCGTTCAAAAACCGTCGTCTGAAGACTGTCGTCTGAAGACTGTCGTCTGAAGATTGTCGTCTGAAGACTGTCGTCTGAAGACTGTCATCTGAAGACAGTCGTCTGAAGACTGTCGTCTAAAAACCGTCGTATGAAGACTGCCGTCTGAAGACTGCCGTTTGAAGACTGATTCTAAATTCTAGGTTACATATCCTAGAAACCTTTTTGACAATTTTACAATTTACAAAGGCCTAGATTTTGAATTCGAAAATCTGTATTTTTTATTCAAAATTTACATTTTTCGTTATGAATTATGTATAGTAGATTTTTCGAACTTCTTTCTTAATTTCTTGTAACAGATTCCCGATTCTAGATTTGAGATTTATCACAATTTCTAGATTTTATATTCTATTTATCAATTCTCGATCTAAATTCTAGATTCTAGGTTCGAAATCGTAGAATCAAAATTCTAGATTGTGTCAATCAAAATATAACTCATCATGTTAGAATTATGCTCTTAGAATAAAGATTCTAGACTCCAGATTCTCTATACTGTTTCTTAATTCAAGTCCTTCATACTCTGGATTTTATTTTCTAGACCCGGGATCCAAGAGCCGACGACATTGAAGGTTCAAAATTCTAGTATCTCAATCCTCGATTCAAAATTTCAGATTCTAGAACAAGGATTCTGAACCTCCAGTTTTCAGGTTTTCTTATTTTTTATATTAAAATCGAAATTCTTATTGTAGAATCTAATTTTTTTTAGATTTTTTTTCTCAATTTCTGCATTGGAAATTTTGATTTTTTGTGAATATTCCATGCTTTTCCATTTCTGTTCAACTCTTTATTACGGCCAATCTGGTCGGACATTTTTATTTTTGAAATTCAGCCAAAGGGGATCAAAATTTTGAAGAAAAATGTACAAATTGAACTTAAATTCAGACCAAACATTCGAATGACATTATACAAGTTGTTTCTGATTCCGGTTATTCATGACCCTACTCACTATGAGCTCAACCCAACGAAACGTTAACGATTATCACAATTACACAAAGTGCACTTGGCCATTTTCACGTTTTCCCATTACGATCGATGAGGAATCCCTCACCAGAGTATTATGACTAGGTATATGTGTAGATATGTAGTTCTACTTTAAGGTGGGATCCTAAAACAAGATCATCTGAGTCAAAACAATATCTTCACCGTTAAAAATAGCCCCATGACTTAATTTCTTCGTCTGGCAACGGTCTCAATCTTCAGGTGTGTGTATCTCGCATTATATCATAAATGAGGTCACACCTTTAATCTTTTCTTTTTTTTTTTGATTTCGTGAAAAAATGTCGTCGGCGTCAGGCGAAAAACAACTCGACTAATGTTGTCCGTTTTAATTTGGTCGATCAACCTACTCAAGAATTTTTTGTTCTAATGTTTTGGATTACATCAACACAATCCATCTACGAGGGCAAGGTCGCCCGAATTCCCAAAGTCACAGCTTTCGAAACGAAACCTTTTCCAAGGTTATTATTTATAGAACTTCCAAAAGTGCCAAGAGTGAATAGTCCATCACCATCAGATCATCTGGCATCTCACAGCATCCAACCACAATCTGGAAAAATTGTGTAATTTGTTCACTGGGGGTTTTGGCACGCCTCTTCACGTTAGCGGAGGGAGAATTTTCCCGAACCAAAATAGATTGAAGGATGGCAACCGGAGCTGATGAATCAAACTAAACGCAGGCCTTTTGGGCGTGATTTTAATGCTTTCTGAGCGATACTTATAGCATTTTTTTTTTCAACTAAAACATTGGAAGTCTAATCAAGAGTTTTCTTTTTGCAACAGGAACTCTTAAAGTATACAAGTTCTCTCGGCGAAAATGTCACCGATCTACAGAAGGCCCTAGAGTTGATGCTCTCGGTGCCCAGTCGAGCAGCAAACAACAAATATTTGGAGAGCATCGAAGGTTTCCGCGGGAATCTTCAGAAGCTAGGCCGAGTGCTAGCCCACGAGTACTTTGGAGTGAAAGACAAGGAAGGTAAAATCAAGGAACGCTACCTGTTCCTCTTCAAGAGCCGAATTCTTATAACGAAAGCGAAGCGTCTGTCGGACGACAAATCGATCTTCATTCTCAAGGAGATCGTCAAGCTACCGGACGTTAAGGTTCGAGATATCGATTCCCGTGCCTTCGAGCTTCCGCCGAAACCTGGAACCAAGGGCGATACAGCGCATCTGATTGCCTACTCCGAGGAAGCGAAACAGCGTTGGATCTACGAAATCGAAGAGTACGCCAACAACACAGTAGCTCTACAGGAACACTCCAACGACGATCTACGCATTGATCCAACTCAAACCAACATCGACGAGTCGATCATCAAGCTACCGCAGCGAATTGAGGCGCACAAAACCGACGAGAACATCAAACCATCGGAAATCGCAGACAACTACGTCATCTTTAAGCACAAAGCACATCGCGAAGAACTACAGGCGATTCAGAAAGTCGTAAGCCAGGAAGTCGAAGAGGACGAAGAGGAGAAACCTGCCAGTGTCAAAGAGCGCTTAGCCGCACTCGAAGTCAAGAAAAGCGGTCGCACTAGCAAACAGGAAACCGTTGTTCAACAATCACAAGTTACAACTCAGCAGAAGGTTTCCGTCACCGAAAGCAAACAATCATCCGTTTCGATCAAAAGCTCTACAGTTGTTCAAAGCTCTTCCGTTCAACAGGAATCGAAAACATCAACACAGAGCAAAGTTCAAACAAAAGAAACCAAATCGGCTACCAATCAATCGAAAGCAGAAGTTGTTGAAGCAAAGTCGACCAAACGTCAACAGGAATCACAGCTAGAAGCTCAAAGCAAGGTTCAAATCCAGGAAGTTAACCAGTCAAAAGCTGTCAGTCAATCGAAAGCCGAAGTTGTTGAAGCGAAATCAACCAAACGTCAGCAGGAATCACAGCTAGAAGCTCAATCCAAGGTCCAAATACAGGAAGTCAACCAGGCGAAAGCAGAAGTCAAAGAATTCAAATCAGCTGCCGTTAAGCGACAACAGGACATTCAGCTCGAATCACAAGCCAAAGTTCAGGTTATCGATAATAAATCCGCAATTGTTTCTCAACAACAACAGCAGCAGCAGTTTGCTAGCAAAACCGAATCAATCTCCTCAACACAAAAGCAATCTGTCAGCCAGGTTCAACAGCAAACAATCGTTGAAAGCAAATCGATATCGGTATCGAAGCAGGAGCAGCACCAATCCATTTCGAAGCAAAGCTCCGTCAAACAAGCTCAGCAAATCACCGAAGCTAAGACTGAAACTCTTCAATCATCTGTAAAACAAGAAACCGTAGCTGCTGCCACAGCAATCGACACCGATTCCAAGCTCAAAGAGATCGAGTCAAAATACGCCGTTCTCAAGCAGAAACAACTTGAACAGAAGTCTGAAGAACTAGACGCCAAGTTCCAGATTGTCGAATCGAAGTTCGCTGCGTTAAAGAAAAAGCAAGAGCAACAACAGAAACAGCAACAAGCACAACAACCGCAAACCCCTCAAACTCCAGAATCTCTTTCAAAGCTTCAACAAATCGAATCCAAGTATAAGCAGCAAGAGCAGATCGTTGAGGTTCAACAAGTAAAAGAATCCGTTAAAGCCACCTCCAAACTTGAGCAACTAGAGGCGAAGTACAAAAAAGAAGAATTACAGCAGCAAACCCAGGCTAGTGAAGCAGTTAAAGTTGAACAAACTGTAACCGTCAGTCAAGAGCAGAAGGAGGAACCAGCAAGACAGCTGTCAAAGCTTGAACAGCTAGAGTCCAAATACAGCAAGCTCAAAACTCAAACATCCCTTCAGGAAACAGTTGAAGCGAAAGCTGTCGAAACACCTTCGACACCTTCAACACCACTTGAACCTCTAACGCCTACCTCACTATCGAAAATCCAACTGATCGAGTCGAAGTACGCTGCGTTAAAGCAAAAGCAACAGAGTCAAATACAGCAACAGGTTACAGAGGAAGTCAAAACACCTGAGGTCAAAGCAACGATCGAACTAGATCCACAGTCTAAACTTGCTCAAATCGAAGCTCGTCACTCAGCTAGGCGATTATCGTTCCAGAAGGATCAAGAAGCCGCTGCTGAAGCTGTAAAAGTCACTGAGGTTAAAGAAGAGAAGCACTTCACCGTAGAGAAAGTCGAAGCGGTTAAGCTTCCGGAAGAACCGACGAAAAAACCGAAGGTTGATAAGAAAGATCGCCCCAGGTTACAGATACCAGTACCGGAGAAGCCTTTAGACGATTACAAACTTGTGGACAGTCCAAAACCGCTAGACAGGAAACCACCGGCAACACCTACCAAGGTTGACAGTCCGAAAACACCATTAGCCGAAAAGAAACTTGAACCGGTGCGAGTTGAGTCGATAAAACTTCAGGAAACTCCCAAGACACCGACAAAGGCCCCTGTCGAGAGTCCTAAGCCAGTCGTCGAAAAGAAGGTTGAAACACCTAAAACACCGACAAAGGTTCCCGAGAGTCCCAAGCCAGTTGAGAAGAAGGTTGAAACACCTAAGACACCGACAAAGGTTCCCGAAAGTCCAAAGCCAGTTGAGAAGAAGGTTGAACCGGTAAAAGTTCAGGAAGCTCCCAAGACACCAACAAAGGTTCCCGAGAGTCCTAAACCGGTCGAGAAAAAGGTTGAAGAGCCTAAGACAGCGGAAAAAGCGCCCGAGAGTCCGAAGCCTGTTGAGAAGAAGGTAGAAGTTCCTAAGACACCTACAAAGGTTCCTGAGAGTCCTAAACCGGTTGAAAAGAAAGTTGAACCGGTAAAAGTTCAGGAAACACCAACCAAGGTTCCCGAGAGTCCAAAACCAGTTGGGAAGAAGGTTGAAGAGCCTCAAATACTGACAAAGGCACCCGAGAGTCCAAAGCCAGTCGAAAAGAAGGTTGAAGTTCCTAAAACACCAACGACAGCTCCTGAGAGTTCCAAACCAATCGAAAAACAGGTTGAAGTTCCCAAGACTCCGACAAAGGTTTCTGATAGTCCAAAGCCTGTCGAAAAGAAGGTTGAACCTGTGAAAGTTCAGGAAACGCCAAAAACACCGACCAAAGTTCCCGAGAACCCTAAACCAGTCGACAAGAAAGTTGAAACTCCCAAGACACCGACAAAAGTTCCCGAGAGCCCTAAACCGTTTGAAAAACAGGTTGAAGTTCCTAAGACATCGACAAAAGCTCCGGAAAGCCCGAGGCCTGTTGAAAAGAAGGTTGAACCTGTGAAAGTTCAGGAAACTCCCAAGACATCAACAAAAGCTCCCGAGAGTCCTAAACCGGTTGAAAAGAAGCTTGAAACACCTAAGACACCGACAAAAGCTCTTGAAAGCCCTAAACCAGTTGAAAAGAAGGTTGAACCTGTAAAGGTCCAGGAAACTCCAAAGACACCAACAAAAGCTCCCAAAAGTCCGAAGCCAGTTGAGAAGAAGGTAGAACCTGTGAGAGTTCAAGAAACTCCAAAATCACCAACCAAAGCTCCAGAGAGTCCCAAACCGTTCGAAAAGAAGGTTGAAACTCCTAAGACACCAACTAAGCTTTCCGAGAGTCCGAAGCCTATCGAAAAGAAGGTAGAGCCTGTAAAGGTTCAGGAAACTCCCAAAACAACAGAAAGTCCTAAGCCTAAGGCTGAAGTTCCTAAAACACCGACAAAAGCTCCCGACAGTCCCAAACCGTTGGAAAAGAAGACTGAACCTGTAAAAGTTCAGGAGATCCCCAAGACACCAACGAAAGCTCCCGAGAGTCCAAAACTAGCCGAGAAGAAGGTTGAAGCTCCTAAGACTCCAACGAAAGCTCCCGAGAGTCCAAAACTAGCCGAGAAGAAGGTTGAACCAGTAAAAGTTCCGGAAGCCCCCAAGACACCAACCAAGGTACCTACATCGCCAACCAAAGAGAAGAAGCTCGAGAAACCTAAGGAACCGGAATCCCCGAAACCGAAGGCCGTTGAGCAGAAACCATTCGAAGCCAAGAAGGTTGAAGCCGTCAAGCTTCAGGAAGTGTCCCGAAAACAATTGACCACCACCAAACAAACAGGTAAGCCCATGATCAGATTCTCTAGCTTAGCTAGTTTTTTTTTCTTTCCTTCTCGATCCCATCTCATGCGCCAGATAGATTTTTGCTTCACCATTTAGTTTTATTCTTGAACACTACTTCCAGAGGAAACCGATAGCATAACAGGGTCTGATACGCCTGCTTCGGTTGACGAACCGGAGGAAGATAACCTAGAGTATCTTATAGAACAGAAATCTAGGGAGGAAGCTTTGCAGCGTAAGTTGAACGAAATCTACGAGCGGGAACAGGCTGCGCTACTCGCAGCGAAGCAGATCCGTCTTGCGGAGGAAGAATCCATTCGCAGAAGGTTCGAAGCGAAAGGAGAACGTGAGGTTCAGCAGATTAAAGAAACTGCGTGCGAAATCCTCGAACAAATTCGAGCGACGCAAGATTCTGTCAAGTTAGTGCTAGGAGACGATTATTCAGATCAACAACAGTCCAGATTACCGGTGATTACAAAGGCGGCTGATAATTCAGATTCGCAGCAAAACAATCAACCTCGAGAAGGCGGAGATCAAAGAGGATCGGGACAAGAACAGCGTAGTCCACAACAAGGGGGTGAAAGCAGTGGTGGACAAGCTCAACAAGGAAGTTCAGGCGGAGATAGTGGTGATAACGAGGATAACGGAGACAACGGTGATAGACGAGGTTGGTGGAAGTTACCTACCTTCTTTGATCCACCTCCACCACCACCGGAATACAAGGCTACCATAGAAGTATTTGTTAAGAAAGATCGTCCTCCGCCACCTCCTCCACCGAAGATAACCCGGAAGCTTGTGGTGAACACAGACGATCTAGAGCGAAAGACTCAACTATTTTTCCAAGGACACATTAACGAACCGGACCCAGATCATTCGGTTGCTGCAGCGCAGAAGAAGCTTAAGGGTCTCAAACATCTGCTCGGTAAGGCAGACGAAACTTCACGTTTTGCAGAAGACGCCATCCACAAGGCGGAACAAGGAGAATTCTCTAGCATTATCATCCCGGAAGAGGAAGAGCAGAAGAAATCCAAGGGTCCAGTCTACGAGTATCAATACACCATCGAGGATCCCATCACTGGGGAGAAGATTTGTACCGACGATCCTAACCTCGAGCTTATAGAGAAAAGACTCGCGATGGATGAGCAATCCGGATCTAGGTACACGACGTCCAGATATTCCTCTCTCAAGAGCCGCACCCTCGAAGGTACAGTTGAATGTGTTGATGTGCGCGCTCTCTAAATTGACTCTCTGTGTAATAACTCTTCGCACCTCGTAGACCAGCCAGCCAGTAACCAGGCCATTAAGCACCAAGTTGAGAAATCGGCATACTGACGACGGCGATTAATAGCATGCTCACTCAAAACAGTATTATGTGTCTTTTACGTTTCAGTTTAAACAAATTTCGTATAATTTGCAAGCGTATGCACCACATTTATGTTCATCGTAATTAACTGAGGTATCCGAAAGGTTTTTTTTAAGAATAAATATGTCAATGTTGAAACGTAACTGCTTCCTATCATAACTTCTTTCCGTTCTCTAGCCTGACCAACTCTGGTGTAAACCTCTTAAATAATTCTAATCTAATTCCTTTCAATCAAACTACTTAATCTCTGTGCGTCAAAACCCGGAACCTTAGCCCAACTTGAGGAGTTAGCCGAATTCGAGTACCGCCACGAGGAGAAGATGTCGTCGACTAACACCCAGAAACTTCGGGTTCCTACCAACATTAGGCCCCACTTCGTGAAGGCCATTCACGGTCTCAGCGTCGAGCGTAAGTTATCGTGTTTTGCTACCGTAAACCAATATTCTCAATAGTCAGTAACCACAGAATATACCGAAGGCGGGTCACTCTCGTTGACGATTTCACGTCCCAAAGATCAAGACGATTGTGGAGGACCACCACCACCACCAACTCACGTGAACATCCAGCAACATTCACTATAGCGCACATCTGTGCCCCAAATCAGTCACAGAACAAACAATTATTATTTGCTTCTTGAAGTCCATTGTCCGCTTATGATCAATGTCAACAAAATTACAACACCAATGATATACGCTTCCTAGACTTTACAGGCTTCTAGATATGCTTCGATTTATCTCTCTTATCGATGTAGTTTCACCACAGTAAATAACGGTTTAAGTGTCATCTTTTTCCAACACTACCGGCTTTTCTATAATTAAAAAATAAACCTTCGATCCACAAAACTGTTCCCCTCAAGAAGACGTACAGAAAGGCAACCGAAACGTTGTCACACCATAAAACTCCATGTATTACTCCAGTTTGACACAATCCTCTTGTAAGCACCAGTACCTACTTAAGCCACAAAACAGCGCGTCTAGAACTGCTTAAAACTCTATTGGAGGACCCATGTTAACATGTTTTTCTGCTACGTACCGATAGCCGGCGAAAATGCCAAGTTCGCTTGTCAGCTGGACGAACGCTCCCAGGTGCAATGGTTGAAGGACAACAAGCCGCTCAACGACAAGCTGGCCGATCGGGTCATCATGAAGGAGTCCGGCGATTTGACCCACACCCTGGAGATTCAGCACTGCCGGGAGGAGGACACCGGCCTGTACACGGCCCGTGCCATCAACGGTTCCGAGAATGCCTCTTGTACCGCTCAACTGCACGTACAAAAGCGTGAGTACCCTTGGATTAATCTATGAAGTATTGTTGAAGACCCTAAACTTCTTTTTATAAACTTTTAGTGACCCCGGAACAGAGGAAGGCTATGACAGAAACCAACTCGCCGATCTTCACCGTTGAACTGACGAGTGCTGAAGTCATCGAGAAGACCTACCTGACCTTCATGGTTAAGGTCAAGGGAGATCCCGCTCCCAAGATTCGATTGTAAGTCTACTTTTAACCTTGTTATTTACTTCTAACCAATTTCTATGATTACTTTACAGCTGCAAAGACGATAAAGAAATCCTAGACACCGACAAGCGTATGAAGGTCGTTCGCGACCGTGAGGACAGTGGGTACTTTGAGCTGGTGATACCGGAAGTCCACAAGGGCGACTGTGGTGTCTACTCGTGTACCGCCTACAACAAATTCGGCAGTACCAAAACCCAAGCTCAGCTGCTGGTCACCGACCAGAAGGAGATCTTCAACGAGCTAGACACTCTCGAGGACAAGTCTAAATTCGTGTGGAAAAAGAACGGTGTGCCCTTCGATCCCGAGGAGCGATTCAAGGTGCTAATGGCTGACGACTCAGACTCGTTGGCGCTTGTCTTCCAGCACGTGAAACCAGAGGATGCTGGACTCTACACTTGTGTTGCCGCCACCGCTTCCGGCAATATCCAGTGTAGTGCTGAACTCACGGTTCAGGGACAGGTCAACCAACTCTCTCATGAGCCAGCCAAGCCACACATTAAAATTGAATCGAAGGACGCACTGGCACGAATTGGAGGAAAGGCTTTACTCGAGATGAAAGTCTACGGCTATCCGAGACCCGAAATCATTTGGCGTCACGAGGGCACCATTATCGAACCGCATGGTCGCTACAAGTTCCTCTATGAGGATGCCGAGTCCGTATCGCTTGTCATCATGGATGTACAGCCTTCGGACGCCGGTGCCTATTCGATCGTCGCGCAGAACAATCTTGGCGAGGACTCGACGTTCATTAACCTGACCGTCAAGTGTCCACCGCGCATTGTGAAGCCCCAGGATATGGTGGCGATGGTCGGTGAGAACTACAAGATGAGCATTGAGGTCGACGCCGTACCGGAGGCTACGGTGCGGTTCTACAGGAACGGTAAGGAGGTCAAGGAGGACAGCCGTATCAAGTTCTTGACGGCCGAAAACTACCACATCGTCAAGTACAATCCGGTCAAGATGGAGGACGCCGGTAACTACTCGGTAAGTGGGATTAGATGTTATTTGATTTGACATTTATAAACGAACACAGTCATTCCATAACAGTAACTGATTTCTTGTTGGAAGTATTTTTAGGTCATACGTTGTTTTGCTACTTCACCTCTATTTCTATAACTTAGCAAAGAGATGATTCTATGATCCGAAATATTGTCAACAGCTATATCTTGTTTTTCATTTCTTTACCTTTCCATATCCAACACTTAACTCTACCTGGTCTCAATATAACTTACTTACGTTACCCTATCATATTCTTACTCTTCCTCTTTACAAATAGCGAAAGGTTAACGAGAACCTTAGCTATAAGTTGTGCACCAAGTAATACAGTTACCGATACTAGGTTTTCCTCTACTTCCGAATTTAAAGTCATCGGAACTCTAATGGTACAATTTTAGATCAGAACTATCCTTCATATAGCTTTTCGTCAAAACCTACTCTCATAAAACTTCATGGGCTTGTCAAAACGCTGTGGATTTAAAAAAAATGTCGTGTCTTAGGTCTGGAGAATTTTTAGATGGAAACCTTCAGTACCCTTCAGATCCTAAACTGCTCGAAATGCAGATCTCCAATGACCTGTAAACCTTCGGTTTGAAGACATCGGAGACATTTTGGCTGAAGATGACCTGGCCATCTTCTTTCTAAAGTTTTATGATCAGTAAAAATTGGAAACTTCTCGGTCCAAAAACTAGGACCTTCGGTAGGCAAGGCTAGCCATCGCGTCCCCCCAGTTTGCTACTCTGGGTCCTTGGGTACAATGGGATGACTCATGATATACTCCGTGAACACCTCCTACTCCCTAAACTCCACCTGGGGCCGCAGACCTTGTTCCCACCTCGAACTGTTTAATAAACTCTGCTTTAATAGTGGAAGGTCTATTCGTGCTAGTGCGCTCCAAGGCGATACTCATTGACGGGACCACTCTCCTCTAACGACTTGAGAACCGACATCTCCTCGCAATGACTCAAGATTCCCACATAAACTTCTCCTCTTCGCGACTCGGGGCCTGATCTCTCCTTTAACGACTCAAGGTTGACCTCTCCTCTGTCCGATTCAAGACTCGATCTCTCCTCTAGCGACTCGAAATCTGACCTCTCTTCGTAATGACTCGAGGTGACCACTTTTACCCCTCTTCTTGTTGATTAAAGGCCTGATCTCTCCTCTTACGACTCGAGACCCGACTTCTCTCTTATCGTAAAGACTCGGAGTTGACTACATAAACCTCTCCTCCTGAAGACTCGAGGGCTGACCTCTCTATTGCCCGTCGTGCGCCGATCGAGAGCAGCTTATCCTAGACTCTGGACTCGCGCCTAGCACATCACATGCGCGATACTTAACGCTACTACTCGGATGATTCCCGACGAGGACGTCATCCTAAAGCGAATGGATCACCCGGCGTCGAGAGCCACTCTACTCGTGGGTATTCTCCAATCGTGGAATAACCCTTTCCCAACGATTTCCACTGCGAAGAATGCCAAGTCTTATCCCTGTAGTCTTCGGTCGTTGGGAACCGCACTACTCGGATACTTCTCGAAGGTCGAGCATTCTACGCACGAACGCGGCTTCCCCACGGCATCCGCTACACGGAAGATGTTCCGTACTTATCTCGTGTTCTAACTTTCGGTCTGAATCATTCTGCAAAACACCTTTATCTTAAATATTTTTGAAGAGGAGCTTTGAGATGACGGCTTTCGAGCTGATGAAGGTTTGAACACTTTTGGTCTGAAGACTGGATTGGAGTACCACAGTCTTCAAAAAAAAGATTGAAAACTTGCATTCCGAGATCCAAAACTTTAGATATTGAGTAAAAATTTCGAACTTCACTGAGTAAGAGCTCTCGGTAGGACGACTCTCAAGTTGAAAATATTGGTCCTACATCTAGCCTCGATTTAGCCAGAAGACCTTAGTAATATAGATGTGTAATCCTCGGCCTGAAAACCTTTGACTTTCAGCCGAAAAATTTTTGAACAGAAGAGTGGTCTCCTGAACCACTCTAAAATTACTCGCTCTGAAGAACTTTGGCCTTGGTATTCTTTATCAGGAGACATTCGATCTTCGAAATTTCGATCGATCTGACCATCAGTCAGAAAGCATTTGACCTGTGGATCTCCAGTTTAATCGCATCTAACTAGCTTAAAGACCTTCAGAATTTGAAGAGCTTTGTTCGGAAGATGTTTGATTCATAGACTTTTGACAAAAATTCCTACTCTTTAGTCTGAAGACAACTGCTCTTCATACCTTTGGTCAGAAGAATAGTTGTTGCCTCAAGTTTGAAAATCTTAAGTTTAAGTATTACAGTACAGTCTCAATATTTTTAGGCCGACAACCGTCGAGATTAAGAACCTTGGCCTGAAGAACTTCGACCTTACGACCTTAGGTCTTTTAATTTTTTCATCCAACGATCATTTATTCGGAAGATCATTGATTCATAGATCTTCGGAAATGATACCTACTCTTTAGTCAGAAGACAACTGCTTTGGTCGGAAGATCTTTGATCAAAACAGTCGTTGTCTAAATTATTTTTTCAGCCTCTCAGCTGCCGAAATTAAGAACCTTGGCCTGAAGGACTTCGACCTTACGACCTTAGGTCTTCTAAATTTTTCACCCCTACGATCATCACTCTGAAAACTTTCGATTGGGATGCCCCTTGATCTGAAGACCTTCAGGTAGAAGATATTCGATCTGCAGACCTTCAATTTAAACTGTCAGGAATACGTCAGGAATGATACGGTGCTGAGACAAACCTTTTTCTTTTTTTTTATGGAGTTTTCTCATAACACACTCTTGGCTCTCATGCTTCCTATTCTAATCTATCTGCCTATAATTTTCATTACTTTCATTTGACATTCCTGTAAGAATTTAATTCTTTACGGGAATGCCTTAAAACATGAAGTCAAACCATAAACCACCGGTGATGCTCTGTTAACCTAAAGATTTTTAGGCTCGAATTGAAGGTCTAAGGACTACCAAATTAAAAATTTGGCCTGAGTACTTTCGAATTAGAAACATCCGAATTCAAGATTACTGACCTGAAGTCATTTGAAATGAGGATCTCCAGTCGAATTTTCCTTAGAATGTTATATAGAAAACTTTCGGCCTGCAGACTTGTTGTGGTCTGAAGATCTTTGACCTGAATGTCTACGGCCTTAATATTTCCGAACGAAAGAAGTTAATGATCCTCGAATCAAAAATCGTTAAACACCTTTGATATTGAAACCCCCTTTCTGCCCATGTGCGGAGTAAAAGGTATTCTAGACTACCATTCTGCGAATTGCTCCAATATTCGCTCCAATAAACACCCAAAAACATCCCTGAAAATACACCGAACAGACACTGTGGTCCCCACCTCTTTTAAAAAATTCAACTAATTTTTTTACCACTAACTTCGAACGAATCTAGATCATCGCAACGAACGAAATCAGTCAGGCAACGGAGTTCTGGGAGCTGATGGTTCATGCTCCCCCGAAGACCACCCACGGACTGGCCCCGGAGACGATTGTCAACGAGCGCGAAGACATCGAGCTGTACGTCAAGGCCAACGGTAACCCGAAACCGATCGTCCGTTGGTACAAGGAGGGTAAGGAGGTCATTCCGGATGGCAAGCGTATTCTTATTACGGACGAGGATGGTCGCTACACCTTGAAGATTCATGCCGCCAATCGGGATGATACGGCTTCGTACACTGCCGATATCATCAACGACTACGGTACCGTTACCGAGAGGTCGCAGGTTAATGTGAACTGCAAGGCCATGGTTAGGGAAAAGTTGGAGGGATTGACCTGCAAGGAGGGAGACACCAATGTGGTCATGAGCATCAAGACCGATGGTTTCCCGAGACCCAAGGTACAGTGGTACATCGACGATGTGGAAATCACCGAATCGCGGAACGAGTTCCGCGCCGCTGAGGAAGGTCTGTACTATAAGTTGTACATCAAGGAGGCTAAGGCCGAACTGCAGGGAACGTATCGGGCCAAGTTCACCAACGAGTACGGATCGGATGAGAGCAGTGCCAAGACGATTGTGCTGTGTACTCCAAAGGTGCGCAAACCACTGGAAGACACCGATGTCGATGAGAATACTACCCTGACGTTGGAGGTCGAGATTTACGCCGAGCCGGTGCCGGAGATTACCTGGTACAAGAATGGACAGCCAGTGCAGACCGATGCCCGTCTCACGATCAAGCGGGACTCGCAGCGGGTCGAAAACTACACGCTCACGCTGACCATGGTTCGCGGAACCGATTCCGGCGATTACGAAGTTCGTGCGGTGAACTCGCTCGGAACGGCGTCCAGCAAGTCCAGGGTCGTTGTACAAAGTAAGTATGGGTTCGATTCGGACATTGACAAGGTGCTATTATCGAGACATAAATTATTTCTTTTGCTCAAAATGTGATTAACCGTTTACAGCAGCGAGCACAGGTGTTTTGTCAATAACCATTGCTGTATTTTACGAAGACGTTTTTATTTTGATCATGTGCAGCTGAGATTACGTATTTTTTACGAAAATGTGATAATCCAATATGTTGAGGGTGATCAACTCTATTCAAGTTGTACCATGTTTGAAAGGCCGTTATTCGATTGCCGTAACAGAAGAGGCTTTTGCCTTATGAAGATATTCCAGAATCAAGCCGGGTTATTCTAGAACATAGGACGTATTCTTCGAGGCTTTCCTCTAATAATTCGTATGTAAATTGTAAATAGAGGTTCGACCTGAGTTGATCACCTTTGACGTACCCACACATATGTGTTCTACACCATTTAAAATGCTTATTATCATTGTTATTCAGCCTGTTACATAGAACCGACCGAGGTCGGTTGCGTCGAAGAAGTTCAACAGATCGACATTCAAACAGAATTGCAGATTTCATTACAAGACATACCGCTTTCGACCCCGAAAGAAGAAACATTAGTTGTAACAGAATCGAGAGAGCTTGTAGCAGAAATTCAGCTTGCACAAGTTCAAGACACCGCGCAAAACGAACTACCAGCGGAAAAATTGGTTCTCGAAGTTGTGGATGCCTCTTTATCTGGTTTAATGTCGAGCGACATTGAACGACGGCCTTTCAGAAAAGATTATTTCGTTTCCACACAAACTTTACTAGACGAATCTACAACTAGCGAGTCGGCTTACGAACTCGACAAGGTAGAAGAGGTCTCCGATACCCAGGGTAAACAATCTCGTTTTAAGCTCGTTCTGACAGTAGACCCCTTAGTAGGTTTTCCTGCATTCGTTCAAGTAGTTACTGAGCATCTAGATCGTTTTTTTCTTTAAAGTTGTTGTCTCATAGTGTTTTGTCTATAAATACTCTACAAATTATTCAACCTTTTTCATCTGTTTATACCACGCCATCCGCAAAAATCCACACACAAACACAAACATCCTAAATCAACCAACAAAACAACCAACACTTCGTGTCCATGTGCTACCTACTACTCAAACACCAATGTGTCTCGTATGTGTTGCAACGTTTGTGTTTTTGGCGCGGAAATTGTGGCTTTCTCTCATTCGTTCGGCTGTCGGCATTCACAGAGGCCCTTGTGGCGAGCCTCGATGCGAATACCGATGCCGATGCTCATCGAATCGTGACCAGTGACGAGTGCACCAAGATCGGCCAAAATGGCGAAACCATTATGATTTCGGTGCACACCGAGGAGATCCACGCCGGCTACGTAACAGGTAAGGTGGAATTGTCCCCAGATTTTAATCTCATCAGTATAAACATTTCATCACACTTTTAAGCCTTCAAAAATGTACCGAAGAGAGGTTGATCATTCAAAAGGTCAATTGCTCATCAATAGTCATCAATTCATCAAAGTCAAAGGCATCGACGTTATCTAAAGAATGAAATACAAACTTTATTGAGTTCATTGATGAACTACGAATTTCTAATATTTTTCGGTAAATCGCGTAACGTTGCCTTTGACTGTTTCAACCTGTTATGAAAAACAAAATGTATTGAAAGACCGCTCTCACCAACACCAAATACGCCATACATTCATCTACACTCATCAACAGGCTCCGATGAATCGCACTCGGTACACCAGGTGCGTTCAACAACCGTTATTTTCGAAGAAGATTCCGGCTCACCGTTATTGGAGGAGGCCCCGAAACGTATTATCTACCCGACGAAGCCTCACGCTTCGGCCCTGCACGTCGAAGAAATCGACAGTATCGTGTTGGAGTCAAACGAAAACAAAGCCATCTTCCAAAGTTTGACCGTTAATGAAGGTTCGGCGGCTACAACGAAGTTCTTCGTTGAAGAGGCCGAATCGGACAATGAAGCTTCGACAACGAAGACGAATGCTTTCGGCAAACTGTCCCGAGGAGTTTCGATCACTTCGGCTTCCGAAGATGAGCTGCTGCTGTCGAGACAGTCAAGCCGAGTTGGTGTCGAAGAAAGTCAACAAGGCGTTATGGGCGATGGATTGAATCGTGAAAACATTGAGGAACGGGAAGCGGACAAAGCTAAGAAGGTTCGCTTTGAAGACGAATCTGTCGAAGTATCTAAAACGTCGAAACAGCTACAGAAAGATGTTGTTGAAGAAGGTGTTCCTTTGGAAGTCGATGAGCGATGTGTAAAAGTTAGCAAGACCGATGGCGAACCTAAGAAGGGGAAATTACTATCGAAACAGTCTTTGGAAGAGGAATCGGTTGAGGACTCAAGCAAAGGTAAGACAGAAGATGTTGAATCGGTACCGAAGAGAAAGAAGTCGTTGCTATCAGAAACCCTTGAAAGTAAAGAAATGGAATCTGAAAAAGCAGCAACGGAACAACCTCTCGACACTTCAGAAGCTAAGAAAGCAAAGAAGCTGGAGAAGCAAATGTCAAGCGATGTTCAACAACAACAATCCGAGAAGCAGAAAGCGGACGTTTCGGAAAGCCAAAAGCCTAAGCAACCCGACGTAGAAGATCGGAAGCTTGAGAAGCAAAGCATTCAGACAGAATCAATGGAAGAACCAAAGCCAAAGAAAGAAGACGTTGTCGAGAAAGGTAAACCAGAAAAAGCTTTGTCCAAAGAGGAAGCCGAAGTGGGACAAATGGAAGAAGCGAAGACTAAAAAAGAGGAGTTTGTCGAGAAGGGTAAACCGAAAAAAGCTCTTTCAAAAGAGGAAGCAGAAGCGGGACAGATGGAAGAATCGAAGAAGACAGCCACGGCTGAAGCAGACAGTGCCAAACAAGCAGAAGGTAGAACACATTTATCACGCCTCTTACCTTTCATTCCTCCTACAAAAAAAAACTTCAACAATATTCAAACAACTCATACTCGAACATGCTCGACTTTTATCACATGAAATCGATTTCTTTAACCACTGTTGTTTTCAACAAAATACTAACGCTTGCTGCGATTTCTGTTCAGCTAACTTTACTCTGTATAGAAGCTACTGTCAAAAGATTCGGCCGACCAAAACCAAATCTATAAACTATTGGTAAGTGAATGTTGAAAACCTTTTATTCAATTTTTAAAGTTCAGTTTCCTATAGATGTTACGTTTGGGTGCACTTCGAAAAATCTTACCGCGGTACCGTGTCTGTCTTCGCTTTCTCGGCAGTTCAAACTGTCGGCAACTGTTTTCCGTTCGCTGTACATAGCTGCTTCGAGGTCTCTTTGTGTGGATCTTACGTGTCTATCTATATGTCGCATCTGTTCAGTTAGGCTAAGCGCACTGTGGTTATCTTTTTTCATAGAACAAAAATGATCCAAATTATTTCTGTAAATATTCCTACTCCTTCGTAGATGATTTCCGAAAGAAAAGCTCCAATCGATAATAAACCTTTTGAAAACCTAGTGGTTAACAGTGGTACATTGTTTTTCCGAATAGCTTCCCCGGAAATTTTCAAGACCGACATTGCCGATGTCACTACTTTCGATTCGCTGCCTCTGACGTGGACTATCGAGGCCGATGGTATCCCAAGACCAACCGTTACCTGGTATCACGACGGAGAAGAAGTGCAGGCTAGCGACCGCATCCGGTTCACAGATTCTGGAGTAAGTTCTACTACTTTTTTCCCTTTTCTCTTCAAACCACCATGAGGTTATAACAAATTACTGTTGTAGACTACGTACAAGATCGAAAACCGAGACGTCAAGGAAGCCGATGCTGGAGAATGGAAGGCCGTGGTTAAGAACCGCATTGGGGAGAAGACACTTCCATGCAACCTCACTGTCATTCGTAAGTATATTTGTATAGCAGAGATGTCCTTCAATACTTAAAATCTGTTCCTCACAGCTTGCAAGGAATACCGTCGTCCGAAGTTCCTCAAGGGGTTGGAGAACATCAGCGTGAACAAGAACGAAACCATCCATCTGACTGTGACCATCACCGCGGATCCGGAGCCGGAGTTCAGCTGGATCCAGAATGGCAAGGAAGTTCAAGCCGACGACTACATCCAGATGAAGACCGAAATCAAGGAGCTGGAGTACAATCTCAAGGAGATAACCTATACCTTGCATATCGATCAAGCCCGGCACTACGACACCGGTGATTACACTTTCCGGGCCAGCAACAAGTACGACATCAACGAGTCGAATGGTCGCTTGGACGTGCTGTTGAAGCCTGAGATTGAAAACTTCCACGACATCACCGTTATGCCGTTCACCCAGGGTGTCTTCCAGGTGTTGGTCAAGGCCAATCCCAAGCCCAAGGTCACCTGGACCAAGGACGGTATCAACCTGTGCAACGTGGACAACTGCGACGTGATCGCCGATGTCGAGAAGGAAATCTACACCATTCTGGTTGAGTCTTGTGCCATGGCAGAACACGGTACCTACACGCTGACGGCCTCCAATACCTTCGGTGAAACGGTTGCTACGGCTAAGCTGAATGTTCACAGTGAGTACAAGATTATTTTCTATTAACCGTGAGAATCTAAAAATCTCACTTCCATTTCCAGCCGACAAACCGACTTTCACCAAGGAACCGGACAGCATGAACGTGCACGATTGGTCCGACGTTTACAACAAGGTCGAGGTCAAGGGTTGCCCTCGGCCGAGTATTCAGTGGTTGCGCAACGGCACCCCACTGGATCTGGAGGAAATCGACCCGGAAACCAACGAACCCAAGGTGAAGGTCATTACCGTTGGTGAGGCCGAGGTCACCAGTGAGCTGTTCATCACCCACTTCGGTCCCGAACTGCAGGGAGATGTAAGCGTAGTTGTTGAAGGAGTTTGGTAGATGTTATTTCTTAACTTAATTTTTTTTTTTCGACAGTATTCGTGTTTGGCCTCCAGCATTGGAGGTGAAACTGAGGCTAAGTTCATGATCTTAGTTAAGAACGAACAGCCCGTGTTTGGTAAGGGACTCGAGAGGGGAATGGATCTCGAAGAAGACGATCGCCTGGAACTGTCCTGTATCGTCGATGGTAGCCCGCTGCCTAAGATGACCTGGTACAAGGATGGCAACGAAATCGAACCTAACGAGCAGTACGATCATGTTCAATGTCTAAGAAAAACGAAATTCTAATGATTATAAACTCTTTCCAGCATTTCTATCACTCACGGACACGACGGTCGTTGCCGTTTGGTAATCGAGAAAGCCGAACCCGGTGACAGTGGTTGTTACAAACTGGTTCTTTCAAACAAGAGCGGTGATGTATCGACTCAATCATCTGTTGCTGTAACACGTAAGTAAATTGTCACAACGCTACCCAACCAGAAAATAACCCATACATCCAATTGCAGCCAAGCAGCGTTATCCAGTGTTCATCCGCCCGCTCCAAGATCACAAGATCATCGTTGGCGAGACACTGCACATGGAGGCCGAAATTGCTGGCTATCCGATGCCGGAGGTAAGGTGGTTCAAGGATGGTATCCCGGTGCATCAGACTCGTGCGATCAATTTCATCAACGAACCGAACGGCATCGTTGGTTTCATTATCGATAAAGTGACACCCGAGGATGCCGGCATCTACACCTGTGAGGTTAAGAACGCCGTCGGTAAGGCTACCTCTGCTTCGATCACCGAAATTATTCCCAAGGCCAAGAAGCCTCAGTTCGTTAATGAGCTGCAAAACATCAGCATCGTTGAAGGCTTCCCCGTGAAGATGAACGTTAAGGTAGTTGGTTACCCAACTCCCTCCATCAAGTGGCTTCATGGAGGAAATCCAATTGCTGGTGATCGCTGCAAGATCGTTGAAGACGGTGAATGTAGCCAAACACTGTCGATTGAGAAATCTACTGAAGCCGATAGCGGAGAGTACCAGGTAGTAGCCTCGAACGAAATCGGCGAGACTTCTTGCGTTGGAACGGTTACTGTTCTCCCGGCCACCGATTCGTCGATCGCTGAAGAACCTCCGACCTTCCTGGGAGGTCTCCGAGACATTATAGCCGACGAAGGCAAAGAACTTACGTTCAGTGCTCGTTTTGCTGGTAATCCAGCTCCCGAAGTTATCTGGACCAAGGATGGAGAGCCACTGCAGCCTACCGGTCGGGTTACCGTTACTTGCGACGGTAAGAGCGTCGGCCTTACGATTGCTCCTACCGAGACCTCCGACTCCGGTGAATACGCTTGCTTGATGGCCAATCCTCTGGGAGAAACCGAAACCAAGGCCTCGGCTGTCGTTCGTAAAATCTTCCAGAAACCAAACTTCGTGTACCGCTTCCCCGATCTGCAACAACTGCCAGGTTTGGAGGCTAAGTTCCCAGCAAAGCTGGTTGGCAGCCCAAGACCCACAGTTCAGTGGTACAAGAACGAAACTCCCATTTCGCCAAACGATCGTTACAAGATGAAGTACGAAGGAGAACATTGTTGTCTGTACATTAAGGAGTGCGCTGAATCCGACACCGGTCTGTATTCTTGCGTTGCTACCAACCGCGAAGGAAGCAGCACCATTGAAGCCAAATTGGATGTTGTTTCTCAACTCACCAGAGGTGAAGAGCCAACTCCAGCTTACTTCATGAAGAAACCAGTCGACATGACCGTTCTGGAAGGAATGAAAGCCAAATTTACCGCTTGCGTCGACGGCTTCCCACTTCCAACTGTCGAATGGATTCGCGATGGACACCGTCTGGTACCGAGCGAAAAGTATAAGATCGAATCGGACATCAACGGTCTTGCTCGTTTGATTATCGACGATATCCAGGAAGAAGATCTGGGTCGCTATACCTGCAAGATTTACAACAACCTCGCTGAAGTACTTGCTCATGTCAACCTTAACTTCGAAGCCTTGGATGCTCATCCAAAGCGTCGTTTCGGAAAGGGTAAAGACAAGGGCTTCCTGCACTCTACTCCTTATCCTCTTATGGATAGACCGATCATCTCAAAACTCTCCGATCGCCGCATGACTTTATCGTGGAAACCATCGTTGACTACCGTACCGAGATACCCGATCACCTATCAACTGGAACTTATGGAAATCCCCGATGGCGATTGGTATACCTATCGCTCAGGAATTCGTAGCTGTTCGTGCGAAGTTCGTAACTTGGAACCATTCCGGGAGTACAAATTCCGCGTTCGCGTCGAAAACAAATACGGAGTAAGCGAGCCAAGTCCCTACGTCCAAACGTATAGACAGAAGCTGGAACCGGAGGCTCCAGTTTTCTACCCATACCTTGGACCGGGACGAGACTACCGCCCGGATACTTCGCCACACTATCCACGTGGTTTCGACGTTGAGAAACCAACTCATCGGGACCAGCGCACCGGAATTCCACCGGAGTTCCTTCGTCAGGAATACCCCGTCCAGTTCGGCACCAAGAATCACAACGTCAGCCTGTTCTGGTTCGTGTATGGTTATCCGAAGCCAACAATGACCTACTACTTCAACGATCAGAAGATCGAAGCCGGTGGTCGTTATTGCTTCAGCTACACCAGAAACGGCCAGGCAACGCTGTTCATCAACCGCATGACCGAACGGGACGTCGGTGTGTACGAGGCGGTGGCCACCAACGAATACGGCAGCGTTAAGCAACGCGTTTGCTTGGAATTGGGAGAGTATCCGCGGTTCCTGCAACGCCCGGAGGAAGTGTTCATTATGGGACGTCGCTCCGGTCGAGTTGAGGCCAAGATCGCAGGCGTACCCTTCCCGGATGTCAAGTGGTACAAAGACTGGCAACCCATCACTGAATCATCACGCATCAAGGTGAGTGTTTTTTAGAAAAATGTTTTTACTAGTTTTTGAGAATGTTTGTTTCTAGATGATCTTCTACGAGCCGGACACCTGGGTTCTGTTGATCACGGATGCGATCAAGAAGGATGAGGGCTTGTACTCGTTGAGCGCTCGGAACCAAATCGGGTCGATTAGCTCATCAGTGATGGTTCACATCGAGGATAACGAAGAAGACTATGTCTACAATGCCCATCACAGGACGCCATATGTCCGCGCTAGGAACAAGGTATATCAGGACTTCTATGATATTGGAGACGAAATTGGAAGAGGTACGCAGGGCATCACTTACCATGCGGCGGAACGTTCCAATGGTCGCAACTTTGCTGCCAAGATTATGTACGGCAGTCCAGATCTGAGACCGTTCATGTTCAACGAGGTCGACATTATGAACATCTTAAACCATAGGAAGTTGATTCGCTTGCATGACGCGTTCGATATCGATAGATCGTTGTGTTTGATTCTGGAGTTGGCTTCTGGTGGGGAACTGGTTCGAGATAATTTACTGTCCCACGACTACTACACCGAACGCCAAATCGCTATTTACGTTTATCAGATCCTTCTGGGTCTGGAACATATGCATACCAGAGGAATCGGACACATGGGATTGACAATCAAGGATCTGTTGATTGCTCATCCAGGTAGCGATAACCTTAAGATTTGCGACTTTGGTTTGTCGCGCCGTATTGAAGACGATAAGCTATACACTTTGGACTACGGTATGCCTGAGTTCGTGGCCCCAGAGGTCATCAACCGTCGTGGAGTTGGTTTGGGTCAGGATATGTGGAGTGTCGGTATCATTACCTACATCTTGCTTGGTGGTATCAGTCCATTTATGGGTCGTAACGATCGTGAAACTCTGACCAAGATTAGAGACGGTAAATGGTCATTCACTGGCACCGTTTGGGAATTCATTTCTGTAGAAGCTCGTGACTTTATCACGAAGCTGTTGGTGTATGAGGATGAACACCGTATGACGATCAAGGAAGCGCTGAACCATTCCTGGTTCGACATCATCTACAAGCGTACCTTCGAGGAGTACCAGATTGGTACCGATCGTCTGCGTCGCTACTACTATCACTACAGGGATTGGTACACTAACGCCTCGTGCCGCACTTGGTACCGTCGACGCCCGTTGATGAGCTGCTTCGACCACCCGTCGAAGATGGTCTACCCACCAGGTATCATCTTCACTCCGGAGGGTACTCCACCACCGACTACCGTGGACGACATTCCACACAAGCGCAGGAAGTGGGAGGAATACGTTTCCAAGGACATCCATCCCGATTACGAGACCGCTTCGTTCAAATCCGAAAGCCACTACCAGTACGGTCCGGATACCTATCTGCTGCAGCTGCGTGATACCGGCTTCCCAACTCGTCTACGTGAGTACATGAAGATCGCCAAGCACCGTTCCCCGAGCATCCTCAGCGAAAGCAATTACGATAGCAGTGTAAGTATTTATAAAGCTTGATCAGATTAGTTTTTGAAATGATCACTATGTTTTCCTCTCAGCTTCCAATCATCCGTGAGCGTCGTCGTTTCCAAGAGATCATGGACGAAGAAATCGACGATGAGCGTCGCAGCCGCATCAGCCGATACGGCACCGACGACAGCATCACCATCAATAGGCGTCTGCGTAGCGAAGTCGGTACTCGTCTGGGTTCGTACGCCGAAGCCGAGGCGCTGATCGAAGTCAAGCGTGAAGGTCATGCACCGTTCTTCCGAGAGAAGCCACAAACGATTTCTATCCGTGAAGGCGAACCGAACCAGATTGTATGCTACGCTGTTGGTGATCCGAAGCCAACAGTGACCTGGTTCCGCAACGATATGGTCGTCACCGATAGCAACCGTATTAAGGTTTTGGACGACGTCGATGGACGATCGGTCATTCAGTTCCATCCAGCTTCGCACAACGATTGCGGCATCTACAAGGCAGTAGCTAGCAACAAGATCTCCAAAACAACTGCACGTTGTCGGGTGGTGATTGCGATTATTCCAGATGCCCCAGACAGTCCGGATGCTGTTGCCGTCAGCGATACTGAAGTGCTGCTGCGTTGGAAGCAACCTAGAAGCGATGGCAATTCGCCGGTCATGTGCTACTGCTTGGAAATAAAGCAGCACGGTCGTATGGATTGGGTGGATGTGGCGAGCAACATTGATCATGAATTCTACCTGGTACATGGACTGGAACCCAACACCGGATATCAGTTCCGTTTGGCTGCGTACAATCGTATCGGCTGGAGTGACCGTGGTATCCCAACTAAGAACATCAACACTTTGGACGTTGGAGCACCTAAGATCCAAATTACCCGGGCTATGAAGCAGTTGCAACAGCTCACGGAATCAGGTCAACATGTTGCCCCAGAAGATCGTTCGGGTCGTCTTGATTACAGTTATGAGAAGTCTCCATTGAAGTGGAGTATTGAAGGCAACTACAACGACAAATTCAGCTTTATGTCAGAAATCTCCCGAGGTCGGTTCTCGATCGTGGTCAAGGGATTGGAAAAGGTCACTGACAAAATCGTGGTCGCCAAAATCTTCGAACTTGGAGATGAAAAGATTGCTGAAGGTGCCGAGCATGAGTTTGAGATGCTGCGAACCCTGCGACATGAACGTATTGCTACCTTGCTGGCTGCGTTCAAGCCCAAAAATACCTCCATTGCTGCTCTGGTAATGGAAAAGCTGCAGGGTGCTGACGTGCTGACCTACCTCAGTAGTCGTTCGGAATACACCGAGCAAATCGTAGCTACCATCATCACCCAAGTCCTGGATGCTCTGCAGTACTTGCATTGGCGAGGAATCTGCCATCTGGATCTGCAACCGGACAACATCGTCATGTCCTCCGTACGACAGGTGCAGATCAAGCTGGTCGACTTCGGTGCCGCCCAACAGGTTTCCAAGTTGGGTACCAACGTGCCGAACGTAGGCTGGTTGGACTTTACTGGTACGATGCGGTTAACATTAATCTTAGGGGCTCGCCAATTTAATTAATTTTTTTAAATCCACAGCCCCTGAAGTATTGAACCACGAGGCAGCCTACCCACAGACTGACATCTGGACCGTCGGCTGTCTGGCGTATCTGTTCCTATCGGCCAACAGTCCGTTCCGAGGAGCCGACGAAGCCGAAACCCGCTCCAACATCAGCTTCGTGCGCTACCGCTTCGAATATCTGTTCAAGGAGGTTACCCAGGAGGCGACCCGATTCTTGATGCTGATCTTCAAACGCGCTGCAACGTGAGTGTTTCGTAGGTCAATTTTGAGATCTCTGATTGAATTTTGGGTCTTCGTATTCTAGGAAACGTCCATCGGTGGAGGAATGCTTCGAGCACAGGTGGCTCGTCCATACCGATTTCATGATCAAGAAGCGCGAACGAGCGATCTTCCCTGGAAATCGTCTGAAGGTAAGTTGTTTCTACTTCGTAACATCCAAAGCGAATATTTTACCGAAAATTATGTCTCATTGCAGGACTTCTCCGAGCAGTACCATACGATGAAAACGAACGAAGCCACCAAATCGGAAACCATTTCCAGTTTCGGTGGCCAATCCCCTCGTCAGTTGCTTCGATCCAACAGCATTCAAGAAGAACTTTTAACCACTTTCTAAGCTACTATCTTACTCTATCTATCTATCTATCTATTAACCGTAACAAAGCCTGCAGTCTCCCAAACTTTTCGTTGCTCTCTCTAGAATACTCCTGTTGAATTTTTGTGGTAGAGTTTTATTTTTTATTACTTTAGTGAGCCCTTTCAATTTTTTCTTGCCTCTCTTGTTTTGTAAATACTTTTATTTACATCTAAAATCTTTATTTAAAATCTTGCTAGGGTCTATATAAAATAATCGTAAGCAGCTTAGCGTGCGCACTAAGCAATCACTAATAAAATCGTTACTTCTTCTGCGCGCCATTTTTTAAAGTTAGGAAATATATGTGATAACCCGGGTCGCGAGCAAATTTTTATATGAATTTTTAACCGGAAACACATCACACAAATACATCCCTAAACGAGCGACTCGGTCCCATATATTGGAAAAAAAAAGAAAGAAAGAACTTATTGTCCTTCAATGTGTAGTAAGCAAATGGAAGATGCAAGAGAATGAAAGCGAAAAATATATACTAAACAAGTAGAAATCTGTGTAATATATACTTTGTAGAAGAGAATTCAAGTTAAAGCAGTGGAAACGACAAGTGCCCTCCAAAAAAAATCGTTTTAATTGAAAAAAATAATGAGCAGCCATCCGGATTTGCCGAAGAAAAGAGAGAGAATGAATAAGAAATAAAAAACACTCAATCTGCTTGCTCTGGAGCGCTTTTAACAAACAAGCTGTAGGGAATATCGTTAACATTATTGTTTATCTGAATTTTCCTTCAATATTTTTTAGTTGAATAAATAGTTGAGCAAAAAATTTCGGCTGTTTTGATTTTGGGAAAGGAAAGAAAACAATTTCCAGAGGGTATTCAAGAATTTGACAGTCCTCCTCGCTGATGTCAAATACACATTCAACAAAACCTGAATTTGAGTATCAAGGTAAGGAAACGGAATGTAGACACTGTATTCCATCGAAAAAAAACGTAAATATGTCTACGTACAAAATTAACACTTCTCTGGAAATATAGACACGATATTCCGGCGTAAAAAAAATATTCCAACATCAACGAAGAATCTTGTTACAGAATTTGAGTACTAGCGATTTATAGCGATTCCAAATACAGACACGATATTCCAGCACAAAAAAATCTAGCTTTTAACGCAATATAGTCACGATGTTCTAGAAGGAAAAATGGATTTTTTTCGAAAAGTAGACCACCAAAGAAAACAATTTCACTTTTTATGTCATTTTCATTTGCTGAACAAAAAATTCCAGCGCAGAACAATAATGTACACACCATAATGGATGAAACGAACTTCTCCCGGAATGTAGACACTATACTCTAGCCAAAAAGAATAACCGCACCAAACAATCAAACCAAAAGGTCATGAAGAAGGTATAATTGAGGCTTTTAAAAAATATTGGCTTGCCAGTATTGAGACATTTTATTCTAACGATAAAATAAACTTGCCTCAAAATATTGGTAGAACTGACTGGAAGGGCCAGGAAAAGCATTTTAAAAAAGTATTTCAAAATTTCGGTTCAAATAATAAAACAACGCTTAGAAAAACTAGAAAAGGCATTTTAAAAAAGTGAGATCACTTTTTTAAAATGCGTTTCAGTTCAAATCACTCAATAACGCATAGAAAGGCTAGAAAATGCGTTTTAAAAAGTGATCCCAAATTTCGGACCAAATCGCTAAATAATGCTCAGAAAGGCCAGAAAACGCATTTTAGAAAAAGGGATTCCAAATTTCGGCCCAAATCGTAAAATAAAGCTTAGGAAGGAAGAAAACGCATTTCGAAAAAAAGGGATCCCAAAAAAAATAGACCAAACCAAACAAAGGAAACCAAAGCTTTCTCCAACTTCCAAGTGAAATTTCAACAGGCTTTCGAATATGTCTCAGACAGAAGAAAAAACTGCCACCGCCGCAAGTTAGCTACAAGAATTAAATATTGAAAATCTTTTATACCATTTTTTTCAACTTCATCACATATCACGTATGCACAAACATTTTATATTATTGCTCTGTTTCGAACGAAAGAGGAAACCTGTTGCCCTGGGCTGATAATAGTATTTTTTTATTATAAGCTACTAAGTTATGCTAAACCGAAAGGAAGCAACAATCAATCACCTTAATTCGCTCTATTGTCTCTATCTGGTTCTTTCCAGGAAAGATTTGTTTTTTTTTTTGTTTCTAGGAACAAAACACTATTTACGGTATCCTACTATTTGGTCAAAGTTTTAAAAAAGGGAAAAGCATCTTCTAAAACAATTTGCTATCTCAAGCGAAAAAAATGTGATGATTCTCTGTTTCTTATTTGAATTCGTTGGGACTAGATGCAAGTTTTTTTTCTTTTTTTTTCGGATTATAGAGTAGTGTGGACTTTTATAAAACTATGCAGCTACCAATTGTGGAAAAAACACCAAACAATATGGATGATACAAGTCGGAAGAAACTGATGCGATCTGGTTCTTCGGAATCCATCAAGTAGAACCTATTTGTATTAGGATTTTGAAAATTTGAACACTCCTTTGCGTAGGCTTTTATTTTCCGGCTGTCATTTGTGGAGGATGGAAATTTAAAAAAAAAAATATAGGAATCAGTTTAAATTTATAATGTTTTTTCATCAAAAGTAAACGAACAAATGTAATGGCATATTTACAAACTAAACTAGCAATTTTAAATGAAACTTTTTTGATAGAAGACGAAACATTAATCCGACTATCAAGGAAGATCACAGAATATTACCAAATTTAAAGTTTTATAGATTATCGGTTGTTTCAAAATAATCATCAATATACAGTAAGTCCTCGAGTAGTTATATTTTGATTGGATAATATGATCACTATAAAACAAATTATTCGTATTTTTTTTTTTATTTTTTTTTTAATCAAAGGTCTGTTTATTAAGGCATTTTACTTACAAAGTTTCATTTTGCCGAGTGTTTCACTTAACTTATCTATGTTAGTAGAAGGGGGAGCCGTAATAGTCGCGGCGACTCAACTGTTAGATTATAATTTAATTTAGGAGAGGGAAGGGGAACGTCTAGGGTTAAATTATTCGTATTGATTACAATTAAAAGCGAAAATTTATGATAATACAGCGAAATAAAACAACAAAAAATGTGACAATAAGCAACAATTAAATTCTCATGTTAAACGAAAATTTATGAATAAAACAACGCCTAATTTATTTTCGTTTGTCCTTTCTCTAAGCTCAAAAACAAAAATAAGTTTAAAAAAAATTTGCTCTTAATAAATATTAGAAAGGAAAACAAAATACGGATACACTAAAAATACCAAAACATTTCTCACTAAATAATCATAAAAGCGTCAAAAACCAAACACTCATAAAATAAACATTTTAAGTGCTTGCCTAATGATACGAAAAACAATATTAATATAAGTTTATATTGGTACATAGATAGCTCATGATAATTTAATACCTTGTTTCGAGCTCTCTAATGACACATGCCATGGAAATGATCAATTGTTAAATAAATATTATTGGATGACCATGAATTTATCAACACTGTAAGGAGTGTAGAGTGTAATCAGGCTCATTTTCATTTTTTTTAAATTGCGTAATTTAAAAATCAAATTAAACCAGACCATGGTAATTGAAATGTTAGATTATCTCTACACTTCTTTTGAAAAACAATAGTTATAGCAAAAAACACTTACCGCATGTCGATTGCCGAACAGCATCTTGGCCTTGTCCTCTTCCTGTGGGGAAGGTTGTTCGTCGACTAGAGCCTTCTTCAGTTTCAGTTTTTGCTTAATCGCCTATTTGAAAAAAAAATCTCTTTAAGAAACCCTCGTTTAGGTGTAACTAAAACAGATTGTTCTCACCTGCGACAGCAAAACCCTACGGCTGTCCGATTTCATCGCCAGCAGCAAATCCAACCAGGTCCACGTTACATTGTGGTACTCCAGCGTCGGAATCAACAGCGAAAGATCCGTAATATCTTCAATATTTTTCTCCTTGTTACCCTTGTAGCTGACCTTGACCGGAACTTCCGGAATTTTGATATAGATAAACAGCTTATTTTTCTCGGCCCTTTCCTTCATCTTTTCAACGTCGTCCTGAATCTTAACATAGAAGTTGCTGTCCTTGGCACTCTTTTTACCCTTCGAGGAGGAGGCGGAAGACTTTTTGGACGAGCTCTTGGTAGCGAGCGACGAGGTAGAGCTGGAACTGGCACCATCTTCCAGGTCATCGTTAGCCTCCACTTCGAGGGCATCCCGATCCGGGAAACAGAACTTCAACATTGTGTTATAGAACTTTTTCGAGATGGCAATCGTGACGGGTACCACATTTATTTCGAAGTGTTCTTTGACGGAAATTCCACCGACCGGAGGTTTTTCCCGGCAGAATACACGGAGCACTCGTTTGTGATCTACGGGCATATCTCGTTGGATTTCTGTTGGACAGAGAACCTCGGTGTAGCTGTCCCGCGGGATGAGGTTGTTGATACGTATGTACCCTAGCTCTAGTAAATGGTCGACGGAGTTATCACTTTTAGAATTTTTGGTGTACAGGAAATTGCTCAGGATCAAATCGGCTATGCCAATTTGTCCGTCAGCTTCAGTGAGTCGCCATTGAGCATGCTTAAAGCATATTTCATTGGCTCTAACAATGGTTAGGGGTTTATCTTTTCGGATGGTAGCTAAACGATTTGAGGCAGACAGCTGCGTCTCATTGTAGCACGAAAGCATAATGTCCAACTCATCACTTTTGTTGGAAAGAACCTCCTTATGCTCTCGAATAATTTTCTGCACGTCATCGTACTCGATTCGTAACTCATCGTTGTCCCCTTCTTCTAGCCGAGCTTTGGTTATAAAATGGATATCTTTTTCAAAGCAGCGTATTCGAGACATCAACCCTCGAATCTCTGTTTGCAAATGTTGAATTGGGCGTTTTTGATCCTCACTGCTGTGAAGTTGTAACTGAAAACGCATTCGAGCTAAACGTTCCAAAGCTTCTTTTCTTTGTGGTTCCACGTACAGTAAAAGGTTGTTAACGATGTCCAGAATCATAGCATATTGAAGGGAATTAGTGCAAACGTCCAAATCGTGATGCATCAACGTGAAGGCATCGACTGGCTCGTCCTGATTCTCCCAAGGGCTCAAACTCTCTTCAACCGGAGGAGGAGGAACTTCGCTGATCGTCGTCGGATCAATACTGGTTTCACCGTAGCTAACGTAGAAAAATTCACACTTACATCTAGAAACAATTCGTTGCAGCTGGATGGGACATTTTCCATCCTTGTAACTATCACCGGATACGCCGACCGTTTCGGAAACAACTCCGCCAACACTTTGTCCACTTCCTACTAAGTGAGGCAAATCGGGATACTCATTGATCGCAGTTGAGTCTCGATCCTTCTCCTGAATGTTGTCCACAGTAAGCCACATAATCTCGGCCATCTCCCTAGTATCACCATCTTCGGCACTAACGGTAGCATAATACTGCATGCATTCGAGTGATCCCACCCAAGTTGTTTTGGACACGATCGTATGATCTCGCCACACCGGCCTGTGAACGCGTTGTAAGATTTCTGCCTTCGCAGCACTCAAAATAACATACCCCGAAGTCTCGCATCCTTTCAGCAGCACCTGAGAGTTCACCAACGAAATGAACCAATTGTAATGCAAAACGTCCCCATCCTGGCAAGCTTGCAATCCCTTCAACTGCTGCTGCCGCGTTTGAGCAGACAAATCATCACTGAAAACCACAGACTTATGATCTGCCTCCGAAATCAACTGTTGCAACATCACTAAACCATCCGAAGTCTCCTGCCTTTGCCGGTCCCTGAGATGTGCTTGACTAACTGAATGGTGCTGTGACGAAGACGACCCCTTGTCCTGACTGTTACGGGACTGCTTCAACGGGGTATTGTTACCCTCCTTACGGAAACACTTCAGCGCTTCCGTCTGCAAATTATTCTTCAACCGTTGACTCTTCATAAACGAATCAAAGAGGGCAAACGCAACGTCCCGGTTGTCCTTGGTCCAGGCTCCCTTCAAATCGTACACCACCAGCTTGTGGGTCGGTGTATCCTTTTCCCTTTCTGTCCCATTGACGAGTAGTGCTTCTCGCCCGTAGGACACTCTTGCAACACTCAAGAAATAATACCGACAAATATCCCCGTTGGAATTAGAAATACTTTCCGAGCTACCGTAGGTACGATCGATGATGGTATTGGTTCTCAGCCAAATTTCGGCGTCATTCAGCTCGCTGTTCATGTACATAATCGACCAATCGGCTCGAGGTCGGTGGATTAAGCCATCGTCGATCGGAGAAAGCGTTAAGGTGTGTTCCGAGCTTAAAGAAATCCGACCACCATTCAGCTGAAAACCTCGATTCAATGCATGTGACATCCAGTAGAAAATCTGGAACTTGTGTAGACTCATCTGCAAATTCGCTCGCCGGTAGTGACGGCTTAGCTGCTTCTTCCGCGGTCGAACATTGTTGAAGACAAGTCCCCGACGGGTTGGTCTTGTCACACCGGACAAGATCAGCTTCAAACTTTCGAACCATCGAAGGGTGCTGCCGTATAGCACCAAATTCGGGATGTCCTGGTCCGAAGTGTTCTGTTTGATTTCGAAAGAAATGCCGATGTTGAGGTTTTGGGATCGGAAGGCTCGGAACGAGTCGTGCACTTGATTACTGGAGTACTCAGGAAGCTTGTCAGGGGCGCAGGGGATCACCGCGTGATGATCATTAGGATTGGCTAGACAGATCCAGTTCAATTTGAACGTAAGCCTAAGGTTGGGTAGATGAAGAAGGCGACAATCGTCGTAACGGGAGGCAGTTCTCACGTACACGTTTAGATCCCCTTTGAACATGATCTTCGCATTGGTGTACACAATTCCACAATTGTTCCACGTGAGTTCCATTTCTTCTGTGGTGTTGTACGGATCGAGAGAAGCATGCAAAAGAATCGTAAACTGCTTTGCGATAATCGTGAGGCGACCATGCATTAACAGACGCATCTTATCCCAAAACGGAAGAGGGGGACTCGGATCCCTGGAAGGCGCAGAAATCTTCTCCATCATTAAATTGCACTGTGCCATTACCGGTTCCCAACAGGGTCCAAAAGCATAAGCCAAATAATCCAGCTCCCAATCGAAATCGTGATAAAATTTGATCGAAGTCATGCTTCGCTGAATGGTATGCGTTCCAAATGGGTCCCCGATCTCGATATCCACGTCTCTCTTAGCTCTCCTAGGAGGCGCCATTTCCGCCCCAGCCAAATGTCCGAACAGATGCATCGCCTTCACGTGGAACATCGGCTGCGGATAGTCCCGTAGCATAAACTTCCACTCGGTACAACTCACATTAACCGCCCTACACCACAAGGTGACAAACTCGATTCCCTCCTCAGGCCAGGGGCTCTCGGCATCGATTTCACGGATCACTCGCACCGCATTCTCTGCACCGTGAACCGATGGGTCGGCCATGGCCATGATCTCCAGATCTGTCATGATCCACGCGATCAGCCTGGTACGGGGTGGTTCCGTTTTCGCCAATTGCTTCGACCGTTGAATGTAGATCTCCGAGTTCATCTTTATAAAGTTGGCATTCAGCTCTTCCAGCGTTCCTGGGAAAATGAAATTAGACATGAGAAAGGTAATTTCACTCTAAGAGGTAATTGGTATTCGAAATGATAAATTGATGACTAAACAACTTAAGATTTAAGTTTTTTAAAAGCCGGTAAAAAAGACCGGCTTCTAAAAAACTCTTCCTAACATGATTAAAAAATTTGTTAAAACATGCGTTAGAACATGTTTAAAACATTACTATTAACAATTTCAACGAAAAACATTGAACCCATTGGTCATTGCTTGTGAGCGAGAGACGTTTCTAAACACGTAAAATGAACCTACCTGTTGGCAAAATCAATCGTTCCGAGCAGAGCTGCGCAATTTTCTGGTCAAACAGCACCTTCCGTTTCACACTTTCGTTAAATTCGTCCAGCAGCAGCACATAGTTGTCCCGAAGTTTCACCTCAAACGGATCGTCACTCATCTCCATCAAAAACTCCTTGATCTGGATAAACATATCGCTAGGCAGGGGAGAGTTTTCCGTAAATGGTTTCTTCTTATAGCCATGGATAACCTTCAACCACTTGTAGATCGAAACAAACTCGTTCACAATTGCCCCATAAAAGTCGTGATCATAAGGGAATATGATCCTCACCACCCCAATCGACGTCAACCAAACCTTATTGCTGGCCAATCTAAAGTGCTCGTAATGCTTCCGTTCCCCTCTCAGCGCGTCCATTTCCGACAACTGCTGACAGTCGACGTCCTTGAAGGTAAAAATGTGCTGATCGTCAATTTTGATAAAAATATTCTCAAACGAAATGAACCATCGATCCTTCCGGCTGATGTACAAATTTTCACTGAATAGCAGCATCGAGTGGCGATCGCTTATCTTGATGGCGAATTCCGTCGATCCTTCGGCGTAAAGGTCAACGATCCAGGATCTCTTCGACTTTTTGGGTGGAACCTCTTCTTTGGGCAGTTCTAACGGGGGCTGCGCCATTTGCTTCGTTTTGAGAGCCCCTCTCAATTCCTTTATCTCGCCAAACAACGTCACGACATGCATATGCAGATTTGCATTCCACATTGCACCGGTGTCCTCCAAAAAGTGGATCGCCAACTTCGGGTGCTTTGAATGATCCGAATACTCCACCCGAATCACCTTAAAGTTGGCAAACACATTCTGCCCATCCACGGAGCCAAACTCCGACGGGAACGAGTTGTTTCTAAAGTCCAAAATCTCCATATGCAAATGATCCAGTTTGACAACGTTTATCGCTGCCGTCTTTGCCAGCGATAACTCACTTAAATTTACCAACAAACATGTTTCAAACTTATTGAAGAAAAAACAGGTCACATCTGTCACTTTGGCATTAATCAGAAGTCCAGGTTTACCTCCTCGTTTTGACGGAGTTCCACTTTCAACATCATCCAAAGAAATTCCAACTACTTCCGAAAGCCGTCGCCTTCCCAGTTCCGAAGACCTATACTTTTCCAAACACTGCTTAGCGTGAACCAAATACTCGGCCAACATTGGGCTGTACTCGGTGCGGAAAGTGTGAATCGTAAAATCCAGCTTTGTCGAGTCTCCGTAGCTGCTCAACTTCACCAAACTAACGCCCACATAGAACGGACTTCCCCGGATGTGACTCTTTTTCAAACTCTGGCCGTAGTCCTTCGGGGAACCACCGACTGCCCCGAGGGACCACCAAAACGATTCCACCATCAACTCGGCGCTCCAGTGTCGCTTTTCGAGCACCAAATTCAGGAACCTACTCTCGTACACGTTGCTGCGACACTCGCTAAACTGATCCAGCAGTAATTTGGTGTGGTTGAAGCAGATCGAGGAAATCTGTAAGTCAAAAAAAAAACAATTGTGTACCTACAAATTCAGAATTCAAATTCAGATTTAAAATTTAAAATTTCGGTTAAGATTTCGATTTCAGTTGCAAGTATCGGATTAAGATTTTAGATTAAGATTTCAGATTCAGATTTCAGATTCAGGTTTAAGATTCAGATTTCAGATTCAGATTTCAGATTCAGGCTTCAGATTCCAGATACAGACTTCAGATTTCAAATTCAGATTTCAGATGTCAGATGAGAGATTTTAGATACAGTTTTCAGTTTCAGATTTCAGATTTCAGATTCAGATTCAGATTTCAGATTAAGATCCAGATTCAGATCCAGATTTAGATTTCAGATTTTAGATTCAGATTTCGAGTTTCAGATTTCAGGTTCACATTTTAGATTCAGATTTCCGATTCTGATTTCAGATTCAGATTTCAGATTCAGATTCAGATTTCAGATTCAGATTTCAGATTTCAGATTCAGATTAAGATTTCAGATTCAGATTAAGATTTCAGATTTCAGATTCAGATTTCAGATTCAGATTTCAGATTCCGATTTCACATTCAGATTCAAATTTTAGATCCAGATTTCAGATTCAGATTCACATTTCAGATTCAGATTTCAGATTTCAGACTTCAGATTCTGATCACAAAATTTACTCACCTCCTGTGGTCCAAATTTGAACACCGTCGTCACATTCCACAGCTCGGCACATCCGGTGATGACTACCCGGCTTAAAATTTCCTCCCAAGCTCCCCCAGCCTTCAATCCAGTCGGGGAAATCCCAGACCCAGCAGCACCCAATCCACCAGCCAGCTTCAAACTTTTGGGATTCATCTGCCTCGCTAGCTGCTCACTGGAGAAAAAGTTCTTACTAATCCATCCGTAAATCTCCCGATGGTGATAGATCATCCGGAACGATTTCAACTTCGAGTACACATTAATAAGATCTTTCTCCAGCTTCGCGTCAATACTAAACTGCTCCAACCACAACAGCTTCTCCTGCATCGTATCGATTTCCAGCTGCTGCAGCTGCGTTCCCACATAAAACATAGGCATTCGGAACTCGTCCGGAATATTCCGGTTCTGGAACTTTCCACTGATGGTAAAAGACTGCAAGGTAGCAGAAAAATCATTGGAACTATTCTCCTTCACCGCTGATATGGTTGTGTTCTCAATTTTAATCGCGAAATTTTTCGGAATAATGGGTGCGATCCTTAGGTAAGCTTCACTACCGTTCGAGGTCGAATCAGCATCGAAAATCGGAACCTGGTCCAAACTAATACTGTTTTGCCTCAGGAACATCTGATGACGTCGCTTCTGACTTTGGGCATCCTTGATGAACTCGTACAAACCACCGTGCAGCACCATTTTGGTATTCGTCATCGCCAGCTGCAGTTTTTCCAAAGATATGGGTCCATGAGCCACCAAAACACTGTCCATGGCAATGCCGAAACTGAGTTCCCCCAGGCAGGGTTGGCATTCGTTTAGTTTCACGCTCATTTTGGTCCGAGTAGGTTGGCAGTGGCGGAGAATCTTAGCCTGGGCATCGCTCAGTGCAGCTGAGACCAGCATCGTTTTGGTATTGTGTACCAGACTTCCGTCTAGGTGTAGCTCTTTTGCCGTTGCATGAAGCAACCATCCGGGATCGTGATCATTGTTCAGTAATGCTATTGAAACATTGTTAATGTGAACGGCCATGAATTGGGCAAACTTGATAATCATAGGGTGAACTTTCTTCTCGCGAAAGTCCAAAATCTTGCGCCCTTTGCGGGCTCCGTTGCCTCCATTGTTACCTCCGCTTGAGCTTCCGAATGAATCTGGGGTGCTCGAACCACCTCCCATATCTTGGGATTGGCCATAGCTTGCGGATGTTCCACCGGCATTCGAACCGCCAGTTTGCTGTCGTCTATTGATGTCCTTATTGATTCGGATGTCGCGTATGTTGATCGACAGCAGCTTGGTGACTTCGGAGTTGAAGAAACTACTCCGGATGCAGATTTCATCGATTTGCTGAAAACAGATGGAAAAAAATCGAAATAATGAGTGGATGAACGCGTCTTTTCATAAGGCAGTTATCAAAACTAAACGAGTAGATATACATTTTTTTTAATTGGAGTAGCATGTGTACATTCTCTATCGAAAAGCTCAATACAGAATACATGCTACTCTGCTACATGCTACATGAACTCCGATGTTTTTCTGCAGATAACAGAAATGAGCATTGGAAAGACCATTTAACAGAAAACGCGTTGGAGAGGCGTGGATGGATCATTATGAAGATTTTTTAAAGTTGCTTTCAATAACTTTTCATCAGATTGGAGTCACATACAAACATTCCCTCACATTTTTCAGCAGGTTTGAGGGATGACTGACATCCAGATGTTAAAATCCTAAGGACCAAAAAAATTATAAAAAAAAAATAGTAAAACTATTTTAAAACATAATCTGACCAATTATTTAATCCGAAACTGCTGAAGTTCAGCAAAACTGCTAATATTTGTGGCTTATCTAGAACAGCGGTGTGTAAACTCGCTTCGGAAAGAATCATTCGGCTGATTTTTTCCGAGTTTAACTTGTTGTGTGCAGATTGATTTTATCTTCGTTCCAATCATTACGTGATTGCACACAAAACAAAGAAAACAGTTCTGCATTGATGTTTTCCATGCCTCGCAGGGATAAAATCACACCAACGAAACAACAGAACGAAGCTTACCGTACACGAATGCACACGAGCGATCGTTGCCCGACGGACCGAGTTAACATTCCTCGCACCCTTCTCTCGCTTGTTTCCCGTTCCTTTGTATCTATCATTTTAAGCCACGCCCCCATGCGATTGATGTGTTCGGCTGCCGAACGAAACCGATTTGAATTTTGAATTCGCAGAACTGTACGTTCGCTTCGCTGATGTTTCCCCCGATTGCTGTTTACTCCTGCCGCTGCCGAGTTTACCCGAAGCTTACTTCCTGATGCTTTCCGAGTTGAACTATAGATAGCATCATTGCAGTTTGAGTTTAACGAAATAAAATCGTTCTGCAAAGAAGGGTAAAGTGCGAGTATGTAGACTCGCGATTTTAACATCTCTGATCTGGAAGCGAAAACAGGCAATATTCTACGTCACACTTTTCATGTTGGAGTAGCGTGTCAACATTCTCTCTTCAGCACGGAAAATGATAAAAAGGTAAAATTTACCGAGATAGCAAGGTGAACGCTCGTGGAAACCAAAAAGGTAACTTCTACCTCTTCGAGGTGAAACTCACCTCACAGTGAGGTAGTTTACCTGAATCGAGCTGGGGAAAAAAGTACAATTCACCGAGAATCAAGGTGAATCCAAAAAAGGTAAATCTTACCTCGTAGCGAAGAAACTAATCAAACCAACCAGCATTTACCTTTTAAATCAGTGAATGGGAAAACGGTATTATTTACTATTTTGTTAGATGATAGCTAAAAAGGTTAAATTTGTAAAATTTACAAAAAGGGTGGGAAAAAAATAACCTTGCTTCTCGGTAAATTTTACCTTTTTTAACTTTCCGTGAGCTTCAGAACGGATTTTTAGTAACAATAGAACAAAAAAAAATGATACTACAACACAATATGTAAACAAAAACGAAATCGGAATCTTAAAATGGAAATAAATCGTCGTCATTGTATTGCACAACTCATTCACTCAAACGATCATCCGCAAAACTGACAGAATCTTCAGTGTTTTTCCGTTAACTTTCAGTTGAAATCTGTTTGGCGTATTCAGTTTGGCGATTAAAAGAAAAAAAAATACAGCTAGAGAGTGCAAAATTGGTACTGACCTGGTGCAAAACTGGGCATAAACGAATACGCCATTAGTTTAGGGTTGCCATCCGTCCCGCAAAAGCGGGACATGTCCCGCTTTTTTGTTGAATGTCCCGCTGTCCCGCTTTTTTTTCGAAAACTTTTAAAAAGTTAACTGACTGACACCGGAAAAATCAAACTTTAGTCTCAATTTGAATTCTTGGATGAACAAAAAATCTTTCAAATCATTTTTTTTATCAAAAATAAGCAGCATTTTTTCATAGCTTATATAAGACAATGTAGAATAAATCTAAACATCTTAGCATTAGAGTAAGATTCTGATTCAGTCAATGTTCATGCAGCACGTAAGCCAATGTAGGAAAAAAATTTCGTTTAAAGATGGAAGTTTTCTTGATGTTTTCAAACTTTTGAACAAATTACCAAAAAAAGTATTTTTTGTTAAAAATTACACAATGGTTTTTAACGCGGTATGAAAGCCGCCGTTCACATGAACGACTTGAAATATTTTCTCGCAAATAACGTGTCAATTTGCGAGAAACGTGAATAAAATAAAAACGGTGCATTTGGCAAAAATCACTGTAAATAGCAGTCATGTAAGAAAAACTGAGCAAAATCAATCTGCGTTAAAAACAACCTTAGTTTTCTTTCTATGATCAACTTTGGCGTATAAGTTTAGCTACAAAATTAAGGTTTTTTTTTAAATTTTTTTAAATGTCCCGCTTTTTTCCGCTGTGTCCTGCTTTTTTTTGTGAAATGTCCCGCTTTTTTCCAAAAGTATCTGGCAAGCCTACATTAGTTGGATAGTTCGTACGAAGAAACATTCTGATTGTATACTCTTACCAGAAGAATATTTTGTAGTTGAGGTATTAAAGAGTCTTCGATTCTCATGTTGCTGTCAGTCCATTCTTTACGTTTGAATATTGTGTGTTCGTTCCTTTTCAACCGTTATTGAACCACTGACCATACTGACTGGACACTCGACACTCCAGAGGCGATTGAAAGAATTGCTATCCCAGTTAGAAAGTGCCAGCCTACTTTTAAGGAAAAAAAGGCAATTTAGATGATAAATTCGGGCTGAACAGGTACTCTTGAGTTTTGAAAACGAAATTTAGAGTTCACAGATTATGATCAAAACATAGGCAAGTCAATTCCCGGATTCCCAAAGGTTAAGTGAAACTGAAAATGTTGGTATTATCGCGTCAGCACTAGATTTTACTTGATAAATCCGGACTTGCGATTTCCGAACTTACTTTCGACCAAGAAAAGTGATTTAGTAGGTTATCGGGAGTATCTGTTCTGCCTTTAGTTGCCCAACAATGTTGGAAAAAAAAAGAAAAAGATTAAAATGCACAATATTTTATGTGAAAGTAACTCCTGGGTGTGACTGTCCGCCAGTTTTTTTACGGTGGAATATCATGTCTACTCTCTCTGAAAGTTTGTCTGAAAATTGCGTCCAGAGTGGTCCAAATTAACAATATTAACACTAGGAGAAAACCACAAGTCGCAAAAATTTGATTCTTAACAAATAAGGAGAATATCAAATTAATCAATCCCATAGTTCCAATAGTGGTCCTTCGAGCCGGATCATTTGAAACAGTGACTGCACAGTAAATTCGGTACGAAGAAGGAAAGTTATTTTAAAAATTGAGGCATTACAAATTGTTTAATAAGCATGTCCGATTTTAGTTGATTAATCTGAGAGTTGATTTGATTTGTCACGGGAGCTTGGCATATTATATTCTAATACATTTTCCAAAATGGCATCGACAAGGTGGTTTACGTATGAAATAGAATTTATGTGGATCAGTTGTTAAATTTTAGGACAACATTTCGTGAAACTAAACCGACTAAAAAGTGAATAAACAAGTCAAACAATCACAAAATTTTCGTTTTTTGCAAAAATAAATTGAAAGGGTACCTTCTAACTGTTCGAGGAAAAGCTTACCTCGCAGCGCGTTGAATTCTGCCTGAATTTTACTGGAAAAAGGGGGCAATTCACCTAGAGAAACAGGCAAATACAAAAAATCTTTTACGATTTACTTCATCCAAAAACGTAAAAATAACCTTTTTTCTAGGTGAAAAGAAAAAAATGAACAATTCACCTTCACCATCACCAATTTACCTCGAAAGTGGGGTGGAAAAAAATTACCCCAGTAACTCGGTAACTTTTACCTTTTTTTTATTTTCCGTGTATGAATCTCTTGAATGAAATTTAAAAAACTGAAATTAAAAAAACCTTCATTGTTGTTTTCATATCGCATACCAACAATTGAAAATTGGAATCCTGCTTGATCCTTCGTCAATGTATTGAGATCACTTCAGCGATAAACAAGCAGGCAACATACGACTCGCTAAAATTAATCCCCTTGACTGTAGCAACTAGATTCCATTATCTCAATTAATAGGGTTCTATCGATAGCGATGAAGCCGCATATAAACAGAGAAATCCAACCCATCAATCAATAACGTTATGATTTACATGACCCTCAAGGGGAAAGAAAAATGACTAACAGAAAAAACACCCAAATAACATACCACAGAGAATCCACTTTTGCAGATGGTCACGTCCCGCAGAGAAAACGGCAAACTGATCCGCCCGAAGCGGATTTTGATGTTGAACTTCCGTTTGAGCACGTAACCGATACCTTGCGGGAGCAACCTGCCGATAAGATAACACCCGAAAAAAAAATAAAAGGTCAATTAGCAGCAGAATTCATAATCAAAGAAAAGGAAAATTGGTCGATTTCACGAAACTTACCAGGTGATACCCAGGTAGATCAGTACGATGATCACCAGAAACGAGAAGAGCGTTATCATTGTTGAAACATTTCTTTTGTTAACTGTTTCCGGGGCCGAAATTTGCACCTTTTTCCGACCGATTTACCGTAATAATTTATACTTTTCAATCCGCGGAAGAAACGCGAAAATTCGATTCCTTTGCTGCCTGCAGGCAAAAAGTACAATAACAACAACACTTTCAAAGACGAATGTCAATACACGTTAGCAGAATTCTGGTCAACTATGGGTTTTTTTTAAAGAAGTGGTTTAAAAATGGGTAACAAAAGAAGATTTTTTTTAAACAGTGGGTGGAGTGCGGTTGAAATAAACCTCTAAAAGAGTTCAAAAATAAGACGCGAGCTCCATCCCGTAGAACTTAAAAGCTGAACTTGAATAATTTCAGAAGCGCTAAATCCAAACTTGCAATTATGTCGTTTGTTTTTTTTTCCAATTTTTGAGAAAAAAGGTAAACAAAAAATGTAAACATTAATTCTCGCGTGAGCTTTCATTACGTCGAATGAAACAGAAACACCGAACCGAGAAAAACGCTTCTGAAATTTGAAGAGTGTTTTTTAAATCCTATTTTTATTCCTTCGCCGATAACCCTTCAAAAAATACGCAATATTCATGGAAACTAATTGTGTCAGATATTCCACATTATGAATTTAATTTTTTGCAATTTTTAGAGCTATTTTTCAATCATATAGGAACATACGACATATTCAAACCTAAATCGTTCATACGTCTGAACACATTCGTCGTTTGGAGGGGAAATTTGTTTCATTCGTCTCTTCTCTTTCGTCCTTTGATTCGTTCAACTTGCACATACGTCCAAATGTTTCTCATGTAAATACTATGGAAAATTTTCAATTTTCTCGGCGTAGTGGCTGTTTAATAAGTGGTGTAGCGGTAAATTGGTGAGTAAATGCATAATTAAATGTGTGAATCGGGTGCGACATCGATCAAACCAACTCGCTGCTGCTGATCATGCTTTCTGTTGCCGATCAGCTGGAGGGGAAATTTGTCTCATTCGTCCTTTGATTCTTTGAACTTGCACTTACGCCCAAATGTTTCTGAGGCAATTACCGGTAAGTTTTCAATTTTTTTGACATAGTGAATGTTAACTTAGTGAGTTATCGAGTGTAGCGGTAAATTTATTGAATGCGTAATAAAAGTGTGAATCGGGTGATTGTGTGACTAACAGCAGCAGGCTGCTGCCGATCAGTTGTTGGGTTTGCTGCTACTGCTGCTGTACGGTTTCTTTTCCTTGCTGCATTATTGTACAGCGTTCGAAAGCCTTGAGTATCGATTTAAGAATGCCTGAAAACAAGAATCTGAAATAATATTGCCAGGTTGATATTCTGATTACCTCTACCTGTATACACTGTTTGCTCATGGAATCCATAGCGAATGTGCTAGGTTTTTCTTCCTCTGCACATTCGCCGTTTGGAAGAAGGGACGTAAGCAACATTGAAATGGGCAAGCAAGGTTTTGTTTCATTCGTCATTTTGAAAGTCTTAAATTTTATACATTAAAAGGGTTTAAATTGATTGTTTTATCAATCATATAGGTAGATAATGTTATAATGAAGCCTTTTTAGTGAATATCTCAGTTTTTCAAATTTTGTTTCATTCGACGTAATGAAAGCTCACGCGAGAATTTAGGATATTGGTGCACTTTTTTGGGAAAACTATCAAATTTTAACAAGATTTTGCAAATAAAGGTTTTGAATTAATGATCATATTTATCGAAGAACGTAAGTAATTTTCATTTCTGACAAAAAAAAGTTACAGAGGATTCGTTTATTTCTGAGCTCTGTAAAATACCGGAATATTCACAAAACGTTGTTTTAAACCAAAGAAATTTTGAGTTATTTTCAAACGTCAATTTTAGTTTTTAGTTTATAATGTTTGTACCTACACGCAGCGAAAAAGATTTTAAGGACAAACGAATATAGGAAAATTTCTTTGATTCTGCCGGGACAAATAAAAATTCCTTTGTTTCTAACCCGTTTTCCTTTATTTCACAGAATTTTTCACCTTTGAAATTAACACAATCTCTTTGAATCAAAGTTTTCTTCTAGTACAAAGAATAAATCCTTTATTTCAAAAGATATTATTTTAAACTAAACTCATAATACATTGTTTCAAATGAAAAGGAGTTTAGTTTGTTTCAAAAGAATATTTTTCTTAATCAATTTGATTTTGGTTCAAATACCAATCAAGTTTTATCTGAGTTTATACATTTTTTTTGTTCATTTGAGAAAAGTTTTCAATTCGGCACTTTAAATTGTTTTTAAATAAGATTTATACAAAAAATAGCCAACATAAAAATGGTGTTCTCTTGTGTTATCATTTTTTTTTAATTTTACGAAACAATTTATTCCCAAATGCGAGAATTATCTCTATAATACAAAATGAGTACAATCTATGTTTACAGTCTGTTCAAATTATCTGTGGTTGTATCGTATACAAAAGTATGCAGCCCAAATAAAAAAAATGAATGAATTTTTATTTCAGTGGGGTTTTCTCAGATATTTGTAAACATCGGAATGTCCCAAAAATTTTGTGGCTAGCTGCCGTTCGTTTTTCGTCAGTAATATCGCCTTATTTAAAGAAATTTACCAGAAAATTTTGTCAATAAGCAACAGAAGTAAACATGGAAACAGTCCAGCAAAGCTGTCGACTGTGTCTGGACCCGGAAGTTACCGATCCCTGCTCTATAGAATCCAGCCCCCTGAATCAAAAGTTGGCTCTCGTTTTTACATTTACGGTAAGAAGCTTTCTGATTTTAAATCAGGTTTTGGTGAAAACTTCATAATAATATTTGAATACTTCTTTTTTAAAATTTTAGTTCAGTACAATGGACCAGATGCCGAAGGGAATTTGTCAGCCGTGCTGCTCGATCGTAGATAATTTCTACCAGTTTTCGGAGAAAGTTCAAACCAATCAGGACTATCTGCGAATGTTGGTCGGGGAACAGCCCGATGAGAAACACGATTTGATCCCGACAAAGGTTGGTTTTACTTTCAAATTAACTTTTTAAGTTCATACAAAAAGTGTACCAACATTATGGAAACAAAATTTTGGACTGCTAGCAACGCCATCTCTTATCGAATAGCTGAACATTTCTATTAATCTTGTATCAATCAGAGTCGAATGTTAAAACAGCGAACATCAATGAAACTGAAGAAAGATTGAACAAAGACGCAACAAATTTTAAGGAAAAGGTCTTTGCCAGGACCAGATCTAAACAAATGACATTTATCAGGACCGAATAAAAGGGTTTGCAAATTAAAGTCTTCACATCGAGAATGAAGATAAAAAACAATTGTATTTCTATCTATTTGAAACGAAAAAAGCAGATGATCGTTCTCTAAGACTTATGAAAAACCGTTTTCAAATTTTACGACAATGGCCTTTGAATATTATAAGACTATAACGCCTCTTCTATTTTTTGCAGATGGAACAAACCGAGGCTCTTTCCCACATTTTGGTAAAAATGGAACCCACCGAAACGGTTCTGGAGGAAACGATCATCGCAGATGAGGAACAAATTGTCGATCAATCCTGCGATGCTCCAGATGATGATAATTACCGCCAGTCTTCTTCCGATTCAACCGGAGACGACGACGACGACGATGATGACAGTGATGATGAATTTTTAGCAGACAAAATACCAAAACGGAAATCGAAATCTTCTGTAGCCGATCAGGAACCTCGAGTGAAGCGAAAATATACACGCAGAGCACCACTGCGAGGGAAAGTGACCAAGGAAAAGAAGCGACCAGGGCTGGATCCCTCCAAGGAGTATCGCAACAAATCGCGGGAAACGATCGAAGAAGAAGATCGGAAGATTTTGGAGTATTTCAAGTTTGTCTGCGAACTTTGTCACGAGCAATCGGAAACGTTCATCGACTTGAGGCGACACTTCCGCGATCGTCACGATCAGAAAGGTTACCAACGGTGTTGTAACAAGAAGCTGTTCAAACGATGTCACCTGCTAGAGCACATTCAAGTCCACCTAAATCCGAACATCTACGGATGCGATGCATGTACGAAAAGTTTCAGCAGCAAAGAATACCTGCAGCTGCACAAAATGCAAGCCCACGAGACTATCGTCGAGCGACCGTACAAATGTGACAAATGTCCCAAAAGTTTCGTTCAAAAAGGACAGTTGTCTTCCCACATGGGTCGACATCAACTGTACCCTTGCACCAAATGTGACAAAGTCTTAGCTGGGAAAGGATCTCTATCAGCTCACATGGTCAACATGCACAGCGACGAAGGCCGAATGATCTGCGACACCTGCGGGCGGGAGTTCAAAACTAAACCTTGCTTCGATAAGCACGTGCGGAAACACCTGGGCATTCTAGAGGACACCAGCATTGAGTGCGAAATTTGCGGAGATATCCTCCACAACAAGGCCACCATGAAGAAGCACATGATCGCCAAGCACATCGAATCGACCGAGGAGCACATTTGCAACCTGTGTGGCAAAAATGCTCCCAACAAGTTCGCCCTAGAATCCCACAAACGTAAGGTGCACTGTGCGGAAAAGTATCAGTGCGAGTTCTGTGAGAAAAAGTTCAAAAATCCGGTCACCCTGAAGGAGCATCGGGCTTCCCACACCGGCGAGGTGCTGTACACCTGTCCGTTCTGCGCCACCACTTCCAACTCGAAGGCGAACATGTACGCGCACAAAAAGAAATCCCATCCGATCGAGTGGGCCCAGGAGAAGCAGAACAAGCTGGCCGAGCAGCGGGAGCTTAAGAAAGGCGGTGGCGGTTTTTAAGTTAATGTTCAGTTTTATCTTGTGTTTTAAATTGTAAATATTGAATTTGTGTTTAGAATAATGAATTAAGACAAACAGTTTTAAATAAAATCCTCTATGATTGTAAGGGAAAAAAATAAATTTCTTTTCTGGCTATAATTTTCTATTGATGGGGCACTTACCGATTTTCCAGCAATCGAGTCAACACATTCGCTCTGCCTAGGACTTCTTCACATTTTCTCTGCTTGTTCTAAGGATTTTGAATCCGAAAAAAAAAACGATTTTCACTGAAGGTTGTTCCTAAGGTAAGTTACCTGAAATAAAAAAAAAACAAATAATATATGTAAGTACTTAAATTATACAAAATTATAAAAAAAATTAAAAACCTCTTAATAAATGGAAAAATTTAAATTTTTCCAATTAATTTTTTTCTCAGTTTTTTTTTTGAAAATTCTTTATTTGAAACGTTTTCTCACTGTTTCAATAAGGATTTCTTCTCTTTACAAGTTCTTAATTGTTTCCAACTTCATTAAATTTTCTGTATTATTTTTTTGATACATTTTTCCTTGAAACTTCGAAATTTATCCTAATTTTTATTTTTTTTTTTTTTCATTAAACGTTTCCCGATTTTCAATTTTTGACTAAACGAATTTGGGAAACTTTATTCCTTTGATTAATGATTTTAAAAATTATGAATTTTAGTTTTTTTCAAATTTAATTTTTTTTTATTTTAATTAAAAAAACATTTTTTTAGGAATTGTTAAAAAAAAATTATAATTTGGATTTTTATGAATTTGGTTTAACGAATTTTGGAAATTTCCTTCTTTTGGAAATATTAATGATTTTAAAAATTATGAATTTTAGTTTTTTTTTTTTTCAAATTTAATTTTTTTTTTTTTTTTTTTTTTTTTTTTATTTTAATTAAAAAAACATTTTTTTAGGAATTGTTAAAAAAAAAATTATAATTTGGATTTTTATGAATTTGGTTTAACGAATTTTGGAAATTTCCTTCTTTTGGAAATATCTAATCAATTTCTCAAAAAAAATTAAATTTTCAAATTCGATTTTATTTTAACGGAATTTAGGAGACGCACCGCGATGGCTCCGCCACTCGCCCTGCGTACACACACTTGTTTCTATTTTCTGCTGCGGATCGATGAGTAAGGCTGGTAAACGGTGGATAATGTGCAACACGAGACCCCATAGTGGTCATATCACCTCTTATCCACAACTCCTATCTCTACCTCCCCGTGGTGCCGGCTGGGGTGCGAGTAACCTAAGCGGAGATCGGGTACCCAACCCCGGTGGATGCTTTGGTCGCATGCAGACTGAGAAGGTGGCCGCACGCGTCTGTTCCCCATGTCAGGGGCGGCGTGCAACAACAACCGAGCGTCTGTTCTCCAGGTCAGGGGCGGCTCAAACAGCGTCTGTCTTGCAGCAAGCGGCTGAATTTATGAAATGCGGCTCCCGCCAGCTAAGTCCAAGATGGCAGCCCCATCGCGGGATAGGGACTTTAGGCTAACAACCTACTGCTCCTGATATCTTGTATTGTTACAGAAACTGAGAGAAGAAATAACCGAATTGGAACTTTGGCAACGACTTTTAGCATGAAAACACGGACTAGAATTGGAACTTGGAATGTTTTGACCCTTGCCCAGCCAGGAAAGCTGGCTCAACTTGCTAGAGAAGCTAGCCGCCTCAAGCTAGATATATTGGGACTCAGCGAAGTCCGTTGGCCTAACACTGGAGAACACAAGACACAGTCCGGGCAAGTACTGCTTTACTCTGGCATACGAGGAGAACATGCTACTCGGGAACGAGGAGTTGGTTTCCTGTTAAGCCCGCAGGCCCATGCGGCCCTCATAAGATGGGAACCGATAAACGAAAGAATAATCGTAGCCAGATTCAGAACACGGGTTAGAAACCTCACAATGGTCCAGTGTTATGCGCCAACAGACGTTGCCGATTTGCAGGAGAAAGAGCTGTTTTACAGTCAATTGAACAGCGTGGTTGAGAGAATTCCGAAGGGTGACATTCAAATCCACTTAGGCGACTTCAACGCAAAGATTGGCTCCGATAATCAGGACTTTGAGCGCATCATGGGGCGCCATGGCCTAGGACAGATGAGCGAAAACGGAGAACTGTTTGTAGAATTTTGTGGCAACAACAACATGATGATCGGTGGATCGCTCTTCCCCCATCGACCAGCACATAAGGTCACTTGGGTATCCCGAGATGGCCGAACAGAAAATCAAATTGACCACATCTGCATCAGTCGAAAATGGAGAAGGAGCCTTCTTGATGTCCGCAACAAACGAAGCGCAGACATTGCATCTGACCATCACCTCGTCCTTGGCGAGATACGACTGAGAGTTGCGCGTGTCCAACGGCGCGAGGAGAAAGTCGGGTGTCGATACGACGTCCGCCGGTTGGAGAATCCAGAGGTGAAAAGGGCATACGTTGAACAGCTAGAATCCCGAGCCTCGGAGCTGCCGACAGACGGAACAGTCGAAGAACAGTGGTGTGGAATCAAGAATGCCTTTATCACGACGAGCCATGGTACTCTCGGTAAAGTTTGTGGAAGACGAAGTGAATGGATGTCGGATGAAACCTGGAGGATGATCGATGATCGGAGAAAGGCGAAAGTCGGAATTGAGCAGGCATGTACCGGGTCAGCCAAAGCAGCCGCCCGCTTACGATATGCGGAGCTGGAAAAGGCAGTTAAACGAGCTTGTAGACGAGACAAGAGAGCCTGGACAAACTCCCTAGCCGAAGAGGGAGAAAGAGCCGCCGCCATTGGAGATATCCGATTATTATATGATATTTCTCGCCGCCTTAGTGGTGCAAGGACTAATGCAAGAATGCCGCTGAAAGACCGAGCAGGTCAGCTGCTGACAGATCGAACAGATCAGCTCAAGCGTTGGACTGAGCATTTTGATCAACTTTTCCGAGTTACAAGTAGTAATGGCCAACAGAACCCGCAGCTCGAGGCGCCCACAGTAAGTCGCATTAATGGCGTCAACTCGGAAGCGCCCTCGCTGGCTGAGATAGAAGCGGCAATCAAGGACATGAAATCCAACAAAGCGCCTGGAATCGATTGCATTCCTGCTGAAATGCTCAAAGCCGACCCTGCCCTATCAGCACAAATGTTGCACCGTCTTTTCGCTGACATTTGGGATACTGCAACATTCCCGGCCGACTGGATGCAGGGTATCCTCGTAAAGGTCCCAAAGAAAGGAGACCTAACAGAGTGCGGTAACTGGCGTGGCATAACTTTGATCTGTACAACCCTCAAAGTACTCTGCAAAGTGATCCTGAACAGGATCCAGGAGAAAATCGACGCTACACTCCGACGGCAACAAGCTGGATTCCGATCCGGACGATCATGTGTGGACCACATCACTACGCTACGAATAATACTGGAACAAATCAACGAATTCCAGGACTCTCTTTTGCTGGTGTTCGTTGATTTCGAAAAAGCATTTGACCGACTGAACCACGAAAACATCTGGGCTGCTCTTAGACGACGAGGGGTCCCAGAGAAACTAGTCCATCTCATCGAAGCACAGTACGAGGCGTTTTCGTGCAAGGTCTTGCACGACGGTGTCTTGTCTGAACCAATCCCGGTAACTGCTGGAGTGAGACAAGGATGTATTTTGTCACCGCTGCTTTTTCTCATCGTAATGGATGAGATCTTGACTGGATCGATTGACTGTAGACCAAACCGAGGATTGCCGTGGAATCCTTCAACCATGGAGCAACTTAACGATCTTGACCTGGCAGACGATATTGTTTTGCTCGCCCAAACACAACAAGACATGCAGAGCAAACTCGACGACCTCACCGAAAGCTCCAAGGCAGCAGGTCTCAAAATCAATGTCGGAAAGACCAAGTCGATGAAAATCAATACAGAAAATCGTTCCAATTTCGTGGTAGCTGGACAACAGGTTGAGACAGTGGAGTGCTTCCAGTATCTTGGTAGCCAGATTACGCCTGATGGTGGGACCAAGAAGGACATCGAGACCCGGATCAGAAAAGCCCGATTTGCGTTTGCGAGTCTCCGAAACATCTGGCGGTCACGCCAGATCTCTCTACGAACTAAGATTCGAATCTTCAACTCAAACGTCAAATCCGTATTGCTGTACGGGTGTGAAACTTGGTGCACATATGCGGTGACGACGCGAAAACTGCAAGTTTTTGTGAATCGCTGCCTGCGGAACATCATCCGCGCTTGGTGGCCTGGCAACTGGATCTCAAACGTTGAACTTCATAGCCGGTGTCATCAAAAGGCGCTAGAAATCGAGATTCGGGAACGTAAGTGGAGATGGATTGGGCACACGCTGCGAAGAGATGAAAACGAGATTTGCAGAGAGGCGCTTGACTGGAATCCAGATGGGCATCGGAGAAGAGGCAGGCCCAAAAGCTCGTGGCGGCGAAGTCTAGCCACTGAAATCCGCACAGTTGACGAGAACCTTGGCTGGCAGCAAGTGAAGACGCTGGCTCCGGATCGCCAGCAGTGGAGATCTTTTATCTCAGCCCTATGCGCCGGTCAATCGGCGTTGGACCCTTAGCCTTAGCCTAGATCGATGAGTAACGAACATAACACCCTGTAGGTGCACTCCGATCCTTCTTGCTAAACTATTCTGTAGTCTTCGCTGGTCACCAATTTGCGCCACCGTTCGCCTTGCGCAACTCCGACAATTTCGTAAAGGACAACTCCGACAATCTATATCGGGTTCCAAAATTGCATGTAGTTGTATTGCGACGATTCTCTGCCGAAAAGAGGTCTTCAGCGCCAATGGTGTGCTGAGAAGATCGCCGTTTGCCAGACGAAGAACAGAACATTGGATCGGTTCCCCGAGAGAGCGCTTCCTTACGGATGATGCGACCGATTCCAGTCAACGCTGAAGTATGCCAATCTACACTGCTGCTTGAGCGCACCTTCCGAAATGAAGTGGCACTTCCATCTTCTGCTTCGCTTGGAAGAATATTCCACCAGTGCGTTGAACACGTTCCATGCAGTTCCGCTTACCGCGGGGCGTTCCAAAACAGCAACGTAGCACGCAGAAACACTTTTGCAACTATTACACTTGGTGTGCGTCGAGAATTTCCTTGAAAGGCGTTCTTTGAGTGTTTCGGAATAGATTTAAAAAATTCACGATTCCACTAAACGAATCAGTTCGAGCCACTACCAGATGATGCTCCTGACGAGTTTGGAGAAATCAACAATTGAAGAAAAAAGGGTCCAAGTACCTATATTTTCCTCTACTGCTTTGTGATGGAGGAAATCGCATGCGGATGAGCAATCCTCTTTTCCGCTGTCACAATCTTCCTTCGCACGTTTCAGGTGCTGGCGGCCCTGTATCGGTACGCTTTGTGGTGGAGCGAGAACCAAAATCAAGGTGGCGATAATTAGCTGGCTGCCAGGTGCTAATTCTTTAGCTTACCTTTTCTTATCGCGCGGACTTTTTTTCCGGGACGATGCGCCTTTTGAACTGCACACTTCTATCTTTTTTTCCGGAAGTGCATCTTTGACAGAACAAATAATGCCAACTTTCCAAACTTGAATAATTTCACGCTGAGCGTTCCTGGTAGCATCTTCGTGACCCGTGTTTCTCGTTTGTTTATTTTGCGAGGGGTGACTCATCGGGATCAATTCTTATGCACACGGAAAAAACTTTTCACATGAACGCTACGTGAAAATGTACATGGATTTTTGCTACCATGAAAATCACGTGGAACCTACGTGAACTTCAGGTAGCGAACAGAGCTCACACAGCAAGCAGAATTCACGTAATTTTCATATGCGTTGTATGTGAAGATAACGTAGATCGAATGTGAAAAGGGATTCGTTCTGCTACATGCGATTCACATAGATTTCATTGAAATAAGAATGTAGGATTTTTTTTTCGTATCATTTAAATAAAAAATATTTTATTTTTAAGGATTTTTATTATGCCACATAATTTACAAAACACTGTGCCATTTTTTCACTTTCACAACTACACTATTTACACTTTCACTTTTCATTTAATTGACACAATAACATCGTCCAAAAAATGGCATTTTCCGAAATTGATGTGCCTCCATAGCGGTTTTCTGAAGTTGCAGCTGACCCGATTCCACATTCTGTTTAAATAGAAGAAATAGAAAAAGTTGTAAATAACAATCAAACAGCTAAATTCTTGATACTTACAAAAAACTGCTTTAAAATGTCTCTATTTGCCTGTAACAACTGTGCTAGAACTTGGAACCACGCCATATTGAGTCGGTATTCTTTTACAGAGATTTAACGTGAATGACCCATTAAGAGCTACGTGAACATCACATAGAATGCACCCATTCCGTCTATACTTGGTGGATCATTGGATTTTCACGTAAATCGAATGTGTCTTCATTTTGACAGAATATAAGTAAGGATCAAGTGTTTTTTTATTGACCTCTAAGTGATTCACGTAAGTCAAGCAAAAATTCACGTAACGAGCGCCTACGTGAAAATCCAGGTGAATTTAACGTTTCCTTTTCGGATGAGTGCACGCTACTAGTTTGTTGATGGGAAACGGGTTATATTTAAATGTTTGCAAATTCGCTCAAATATCGTATCCGAATAATAATGAAAATATCGAAAGTAACACCGGGGGTGACTCAGTTAAATGCTGTTTAGATACCGTTCGTAGGGGGAGTCGAAAAAAAATTCCGCCCTCTGGGTCGAACCGGAATTCTTGAATTCCCGACGCCAGCGACTCGATTATCTTCTCGTTCCCAGTCTGGGGAACTGCGTTTTTCTGCAGGAGAACTGCAATCTACTGCTGATGGTTGGCCAGGATTTCGATGAGCCGTAGGATAGCGTTTTTTTGATATCCATTTTGTCATCTTCTGATGGGGATCCTTTGAGTCTTTAAAGCCTAAATCGGCTAAGACAGTGTTTGTTTTTTTTAAATAAGACCGGGCATTCGAAGTAATAAAATATACTTGACAAGCCTACTGTTTTCGAATAAGTCTATTCAACAATTTCGATCATCACCACTCGCCGACCTCTCCTAGCTCCCCATCTGTTTCTTCGTCCTTTCCTGGGCCCACTCTACCGGATGTGCTTTTTTCCTATGCGAGTACATATTGGCTTTGGAGTTGAAAGTGCTCGCACAGAAGCTACAATTGTATAGCACCTCCCCGGTATGGGAAGCCCGATGCTCCTTCAACGCCACCGGACATTTGAACCGCTTCTCGCAGAACTCACACTGGTACTTTTCCTCCCGATGAATTTTCCGCTTGTGGGAATCCAGCGCCAACTTGTTGGGAGCACTGCGGCCACAAACGTTGCAAATATGCTGTTCGGTGGATTCCGAATGTTTGGCGATCATGTGATGTTTCAGGGTGACTTTGGTTGCTAAAATATCTCCACAGATTTCGCACTCCACACTGGTGTCCTCGGCTATTCCTAAGTGCATCCGAACGTGTCGATCGAAGCTGGGCTTGAATTTGAACTCTTTGCCACAGGTGTCGCAAATCATTCTTCCTTCCTCACTGTGCATTTTGGCCATGTGCACAAGTAGGGATCCCTTACCGGTAAGGAATTTATCACAGATAGAACACTGATGCATTTTATGACGACTCAAATGCGAACTAAGTTGACCCTTCTGAACAAAAGTCTTGGGACATTGATCACACTTGAAGGGCCGATTGACAGCCACCTCGTGGACTTCTTTTTTGTGTAGCCTTAAATAGGACATGGAACTGAAACTTTTGCTGCACACATCGCACCCGAAGTGGTTCGGATTCAGGTGGACTTCGATGTGTTCCAACAGTCGACATCGCCTGAACAACTTTCGATTGCAGCACCTCTGATAGCCTCGCTGATCGTGAACATCCCTGTAGTGTTGTTTCAAATCTCGAAACGTGCCAGATTGTTGCTGACAAAGTTCACAAACGAATTTAAAATACTCTGAGATTTTTCTATCCTCCTCTAGGATTTCCGACTTTGATTTCCTTCGATTTTCCCGAGCTCTATCTAACGGTTTTTTCTTCCGCTTAGCTTTACCTTTCTCTTTCAACGGTTTTTTGCGGGAGTATTTCCGTTTGGCCGTTGAAGGTGGTGAGTCGTTTTCGGTTTTCATCTTTTTTGCTAGCATCTCATCGTCGCTTGAATTGGGAAAATCGTCCTCCACCACATGGTTGTTGATTTCTTCATCGGCCGCGGGTTCCACTTTAACCAGAAGCGTTGGAATAAGATCGAGATCCTCTACCTGTGAAGTGAGGAAGGAAAATATATATTTTCATTTCAAGGAAATGAATGGCGAATGATTAAAAAAGTTTTGATGAAAGTCTTTAAAAAAAATGAACTTTTATAACAGACAACTAAAATTCTATAAGATATGGCAATACATCGCTGAAAGTTGTATAAATAGATACGTAACCTAAGTTTAAAAGTCTTGGTAAAACCGGAATTGAGAAACTCACAATTTCATACTTCAGAATTTTTAATTATCAAATTTATTAGGGTGTAAAAAACATTCCAAAACCTCAAAACTTTTCAAAAATTCAAAATTTAGAAATTTGAGAATCAATTCAAGACGAAAATAAAGATAATACAATAATAACCCGAATACGAAAATATTGTAACACAACAGTTCCTGTAGCAGTTATATAACGATTAGAAACAGCGTAAAAAAACGTTTAGCCGATGCTATCTGAAACCATAAAAAACATTGCACTTATCTTGAATTCCAAAACGACGGTCTGTAGAATATGGCGTTAAGTTATGTTACTGTTTAAAACTATTAAAACCTCTATATGGAGACACTGTTCTAGGAACAGTTAAGGTATAGTTTATGAAACGCTAATGAATAACGTTTTCAGGGCATTAAACTGTTTCTAGAATGAACATGTGTAGGCATATTTTAAACGATTTATGAATCCGTCAATAAAACTGTTACGGAAATCGGAATGATTATTGTACGAAAAGTTTGTACTGAGATTACTGTTCTTTTGATGGTGCTTCATATAACGTAACCATTGAAAAAACTATTAGATTATATCGTTTAACCGTTCGTTAAAGTGCACGCACACAAATGCAAATTTTGTTCAATGCATATGGGATTTTTTTCGGATTAAAATGGCTTACAGATGTTCTAAATTTCATCATTTTATTGAATCTTTACGAATTGATATTATACCAACAGACCTGCCCAACTGTACATTTCTGTGCTGCCTCCTCCTTATTTCAATCAGTACCCTCTTGGAAGGTTCCGGTGTCCAGGAATCCATAGCACGGAGTTAAATTTTGGGGGTTCCGGTAGTATAACCTAAAACGAAAGAAACGGGATCATCAGATTTGTTTGAAAAATGTTTTTAATTATACATACCTGGTTGAACAATGCCATCGGGTTTTTGCATTCTTTGAATGCCAGGACGTGCTGATTAATCAGCAATTGCTTCTCCTCCAGCAAGATTCGAGGGCGAAAAAAAATTCTTCGCGGCCGGCGGTAGCAAAACGATCGAACAACCCGAATAGCAAAATACTGTTACCAAACAGTCACTATAATAGTCATACAATGATTCGGAACAGCGTAAAAAAACTTTTAGAAAACGATAATTGACATCGTAAAAAACATTCCACTAATTGTGAAATCCAAAACGACGGTCTGTTGAATATGGCGTTAAGTTATGTTACTGTTAAAAACTGTTAAAACACTTATATCGAAGAACTGATCAGCAAACAGTAGAGACAACGTTCAAATACGCTCATGAAAAACGTATTTTTTGCATCGAACTGTTTTTGTTACAGTTTTTCTAAAAATTTCCTTGTAACTGAACATTTACAGTAATAGTCGCAGAACGATTCGATATGACGTTCTTCCAACGTTATGCTTACTGTATTCTGAACCGTAGGGGAATGTAGCACGCACACACACACAAGCTTTTTTTTCTTTATGTGAAAAACAAACTCATTTTTAAATTTTATTTATGTTCATTTTATTCACCTGTACCATTTGTATATCTTTACGAGTTCCTTCACTAGGTCTAATTTAAAAAAAAACACGGGCGTTACGTTGGCGTAGCTGCTGGTCACTGCTGGATCCGAAAGTCGTACGGGACATTGCTCCTGCCAATGTGACGACATTGCTCCTCCAGCACCCGTCGCTGAAATAAAAAAAAAACATCTTCATATATTTGCATCGATTTATAGATACTGTTGATAAAACTTACCTGTTGCGAACATCACTGGTCTGGGTCTCATTTTTCCAGTTTAAACGTCCGTCTGTCCGTCGGTTAGACCCTAACCGGAGAGATATTTTGTTGCAGCTAAAGGAAGGAGCTGAACTTTTTCAACGAGTAAAACAAAGATTTGTTGTTATTTTTTGTGTTCTTCTTCCAGCTGTCGGCAGTGGTGCCGACCAGACCGACTTTTTAAAATTGTACCAATACGAAATTAAAATGTGAGAACAAAGATTTAAAACTTTGACGTTTCTGTGTCGCCTGTTAGCATGTATGCTAGCCGACACACCAAATTTGTAATTGTTTGTTGTTATTTTAACATGCAATGAACTGAAATCACAATTAAGTCCACGGATTCGTGAAGAAACTTTCATAATTATCTTTCATAACCTTACTTGAAGCGTTAACAATTGTTTAAAGCGTCTTGTAAATCAAATAGATGAACCTCGTTTAGTATGATGATAGTAAAAAAATTAAAACTTTTCATAAATGTGCACTGATTTTGTACAAAACCATCTGGCATCTCTGATCGGGCGTTTCGTTCATTTTGACGTGAATGACAGAAGGGGTGAACGGTATGTGTAACGGTTCGAGTTCGTTTTTATATAATTTAAGAAAAGTTGGAGGAAATCGTTGTATCATTCTAACACCATTCCAGATATCATCACATTTTCACATAATCGTACATATTTCGTTTTTATCGTTGGCGAAGTAAAGTTTAGTAGAACAGCTACGTTTACAGATATAATCACTTTTAATGAAGCCGTTGATGTATTGTATAAACTGTTTGAGATATGGTTTTTTAGTATGCGGGAACACCGTTTGGGTCAGGGATGCCAGGTTGACAATTTTATCAATATTTGTACAGATATTGAAATGCTGAATTTTCATGTATATATTTGAGGTGATCAGGATGTTTATGTGTAATAATTAGGAATGTTATAAAAATTAAAGTGAGCTTATAAATCAATTTAGAAGCTCCGTTCAATACCAATCGATCCAATTTGTCATATACACATTGCAAATGAAAATTCGATGTTTTCATGTCGCTTGATTGCACAAAAAACAATCATAGCTCATATGCAAACAACTTAAAAAACGATTGATGATGAAAACAGTTAGAAAAATAACACACCCCATTGAGAGTCCGAAGCCATTTCCCCAACTGGAAAGACTTAATTGAGAATAAATTGTCTAATGGCAAAAAGTTCAGCGTTTGGAATGCTTCGGATTAAAATGTGATATAATGGATTTTATCTTTTGTTTATATTCATAATTTTCAACACGCATTTATGCATACAAAAATGAACTACAATTGAAAAGTAACGCTTATAGATATCTTGCATAATGAACTTTAAGAGTTTTAAAATGCATCACGTAAAACTATAACTAAACCTCGTTTAGGATCATGTTGCTTCCAAGTTCAATTATTGTCGTAGAAACTCTCTTAAGTTGTATAAGAATAGAATAAATGTGAAAGATATTTTTATTTATATATACTGATTTTTTTGCAAACCATCTGGCATCTCTGCCGGGCGTTTCGTTCATTTTTGACGCAGGTTTGACAGAAGGAATGAATGGTATGGGTAACGGTTTGAGATCATTTTTACGATTAAAGTAAATTTGAAAGATATCGTTAATACTATTCCAGATACCATCACGCTTTCATATGAACGTCCATGCAGCGTTCTTATAGTTATCGAAGTACCCGAATAAAAAAAAACTGTTACCAAACAGTTACTATAATAGTTATAAAACTATTTGGAACAGCGTAAATAAACTTTTAGAAAACGGTATCTGACATCGTAAAAAACATTCCACTAACTGTGAATTCCAAAACGACGGTCTGTTGAATATGGCGTTAAGTTATGTTACTGTTTAAAACTGTTAAAACAATTGTATGGGGCGACTTTTGTACAAACAGTTAAGATAAAATCCAAAAATCGCTTACGGAAACGTATTTAGAGCATCAAACTGTTATTGTTGAAGTAATTCTTGAAGTAAGTTTATAACGCGACATTTACTGTTGAAGTCTTGAAACGATTTGTCATAACGTTCAACAACGCTAGTGAACGCTATGCGTACGTTATTTGGAATCGTGTGTGAATAGCTGGGAATTTTCGGATTGAGAGAATAAATCGTTTATGGATATTTAAATTTTATTTACAACATCCTCATTTTTGTCGTACCTTTTAAAAATCGAAATATAAGCTTCGTTCCTTGTTTGAACTGCCATCCAGTTCTGACAACTCTCCTGGCCTTGGCTACGTCGGAAGCTGTGATAGCAGATGGCATCCACAACCTGAAGGAAGCAAAAATTGAAAAAAAAAGTTCTCAATATTCTCGATATATGATTTTTGTGTTATTTTTTTTTGTAAGCTGGTTTTGTTGGAATTTTGCTTAACTAGAAACTAAACCTACCTGTTACAAACAGCAATCCGATGCTCCCACGGTACCCTTTGTGTTGAAACTTCCACGAACATTGCCACTGCCTTAGCCGGATGTTTATAACCGCTTTTATTAGCCTCCTGGCTCCGCAATTGAGGGTGGCAGCTGTTGAAACTGGCGTCCTCCGGGGTCCTCAGATCCGGTTTTTGCAGCAAAATACCCAGCAAGTAAAAAAAAGCCGATTTGAAACGCGACAAAAGTTGAACAAGATTGTTGTTTTTCTTTCCGGACAGTCAAACAGCCAGTGGTGCCAAATTTGAAGATTTTTCAAAATATGGATATTTATTATTTTTCTGTGTTAAATATAAATTTGCATGCAAATGCACAAATAAAAAATATAATTCTCTTTATGGTCATAATCAGGTTGAATTTTGTTTTTCATTGATAAAAAATAACTGGTATCTGGTATCAAGAGGGGTTGGTTTATTATCTTGAACTGCATTCTGTCAATATCCAGCCGGAATGGATATAATGAAGTGCATGATGGTCTAGACCATGGTTAGCTAACCAACGTCTCATGATCGCTTACTATTCTACGCTGCCTATTCTAAACTTTAAAATTTTCCTTCTCCAAACTATCTCTAATTTTCATTTCCAGCGTCAGCTCCCCGAGCTATTTAAACGCAAAAAAAACAAGCTTACAGAGATCAGAGAAGCTGTAAAGCTGTTTTTGGATAGCATTTCAACAAGTTGTAAATGATTATGGTTTCTTGGGTGTCTCTGCATAACTTACTGTTGAAACTAGTTAATTCCAAAATTACCGTTATATAACTCCAATAAAGATGTATCATAGTATCATTTATTATGTTGCTTTCAAGTTCAATTATTGTTGTTGAAACACCTTTGAATCGTATCAGAGAAGCAATAAAAAGATATTTTCATTGATGTGTACTGATTTTTGTGCAAACCATCTGGCATCTCTGACCGGCTTTTCGTTGATTTTGGACGTATGTTTGACAGAAGGAATGAACGGTATGAGTAATGGTTCGAGATCATTTCTACGGTTTACTTTCATATATGAACGTTAATGTTTCGTTCTTATAGTTGTCGAAGTAAAGTTCAACAGAACAGCTGCGTTTACAGAGACAATCACTTTTTCAGAAGCCGTTGATGTATGGTATAGACTATTTGAAATATAGTTTTTTAGTATGCGGGTAACGTTTAAAAGAACAGCTGCGTTTACAGAGACAATCACTTTTTCTAAAACCGTAGATGTATCGTTTAAACTGTTTAAGCTATAGTTTTTTAGTATGCGGGAATTTTTTAAAGTAATAAAAATCCTAAATTTGTAGAATTTAAAGGTTTGATTGAAAAAAAAACAAAAAAAATTAACGTTAACCAGTTAAAATTTAAACCATTTGAATTTTCCAGGAAATTATACAAAAATTATTAAAAAATACAAAACAAAAAACAAATGAATGCAAAAACAAAAAAGCAAAAAACCACAACAAATACAAGAAAGACAAAAAAAAACAAAAAAATACAAAAAGACAAAATGACAAAAACAAACAAAAAGACCAAAAAAGAGAAAAAAGGCAATAAAAACAAAAACAAAAACAGGCAGAAAGGACAAAAAAGACAAAAACAAACAAAACATACAAAAAAGACAAAAACTTCAAAAAAGAGAGAAAAAAAACATACATGAAAGAAAAAAAGGAAAAAAAAAGAAAAAGAGCAAAAAAGAGAAGAAGTCAAAAAAGAAAAAATGACAGAAAAGACAAAAAAAAACAAAAGAGACTTAATAGACAAATAAGATTCACAAGACAAAAAATGAAAAAAAAAACAAACAAAGACAATAAAAACAAAGAAGACAAGAAAACCAAAATTGATCAAAAAGGACAAACTTTTCAAAAATTCAAAATTTACAATTTGAGAATCAATTCAAGACGAAAGTAAAGAAAATTCAATAATAATTTTTGAAAGTAATAAAAATCCTAAAGTTGTAGAAGTTAAAGGTTTGATTGAAAAAAAAAACTAAAAAAATTAACTTTACCCAGTTAAAATTGAAGACATTTTATTTTTACAGGAAATTATACAAAAATGATTAAAGAAAAACAAAAAAAAAACAATAGAATGCAAAAACAAAAATTATAAAAACAACAACAAATACAAAAAAGACAAAAAAAAACAAAAAATACAAAAAGACAAATGACAAAAAAGACAAAACAAACAAAAAGACCAAAAAAAGAAATAAAGGCAAAAAAGACAAAAACAAAGACAAAAAAACAGGCAAAAAAGACAAAAAAGATTTTTTATTTTTAAAAACAAAAAAGACAAAAACGACAAAAAAGACCTAAAAAAAAGAAAAAAATATACTCAAAAAAGGAAAAAAAAACAAAAAGGAAAAACAGCAAAAAAAAGAAAAAAAAGAAAAAGTAAAAAAAGACAAAATGACAGAAAAGACAAAAAAAAACAAAAGAGACTAAAAAGACAAATAAGAATTAAAAGACAAACATGAAAAAAAACCAAACAGAGACAAAAAAAACAAAAAAGACAAAAAAAAACTAAAATGAAAAAAAAAACAACAAAAAAGATAAAAAAGATAAAAAAGGACAAAATAGACAAAAATAACGAAAAAGACAAAACCAAAAAAAAAAAGACAAAAAGAACAAAAAAGGGAAGAAGACAGTAAATACAAAAGAAACAAAAAAAGAAAAAGACAAAAAAAAACAAAAAAGGACAAAGAAGAAAAAAAGACGAAACAGACAAAAAAAATACAAAAAAGAAAAAAAAATAAAAAAGACAAAAAAGGCGAAAAAGACAGAAACAACAAAAAAGAAAAAAATACAAAAAGAGAAAAAGACATAAAAGGACAAAAAAGACAAAACAGGCAAAATAAAAAAGAGAAAAAAGGCAAGGAAATCAAAAAGGACAAACAAAAATAAAAAAGACAAAAAAAGAAAAAAAAAAAACACAAAAAAGACGAAAAAGGCTAGCAAAAAAAAACGAAAACAAAAAAAAGCCAAAACAAAATAGACAAAAACGAAAAAAGGCAAAATAGACAAAATAAAAAAAGATAGAACGACAAAAAAGGCAAAAAAGACAAAAATGACAAAAACAACAAAAAAGACAAAAGAGACGAAAAATCAAAACAGGAGAATAACAAAAAAGACAAAAAGAAAAAAAAAAAAAAAAAAGACAAAACAGACGATGAATCAAAACAGGCAAAAAAGATTAAAAAAAAAAAAACAAAAAAAGACCAAAAAGACTAAAAAACAAAAAAGAAAAAAAAGACAAATCAAACAAAACAGACAAAAAAGCCAAAATACAAAAAAAACAATTAAGACAAAAATAACAAAAAAAAAAACAAAAAAGTGAAAAGACACAAAAAAGAAAAGAGACAAAAAAGATAAAAAAAAACAAAAAGGACAAAACATGACAAAAAAAGATCAAAAAGACAAAAAAAACATATAGACAAAAAAAGATTAAAAGGCAAAAAAGACCAAAAAACATGAATGACAAAAAACGACAAAAAAAAAACGAAAAAACGGACAAAAAAGAATAAAAAAGTCAAAAACGACACACACAAAAGGCAAATAAGATAAAATGACAAAAAAAAACAGAAAATACAATAAAAAGACATAATAACAAAAAAAAAACAAAAAAAGAAAATAATGACAAAAAAAAGACAAAAATGACAAAAAAGGACAAAAATGACAAAAACAGATCGAATAGACAAAACAGACAAATAAAGCACAAAAAAGGCAAATAAAGAAAAAAAAAAGGGAAAAATATAACAGCATGTTGAAAAAAAACTTAAAAATAGACACGCACAGAAACAAAACCAAATTTATAAAAAAAAAACTCTAACACTTAAAACATAAAAAATGTAAAAGGAAAACAGAAAAAATTGACTTGAATGACAAAAAATTACAGAATTTAGTGATAAAAAAAACAAGAGAAAACGCAAATTACAAAAAGTACGAGAGACAAAAGAGTAAAAAAAAAGACTCGTATGACAAATAAGATTTAATTTCTCAAAAATATCTGGAGAAAATCTCTAATTCCGGAGTCTGTTTCTTCTAAATTGGATATTTGGGCGTATGGTCAAAATCGAAAAGGACCAGTCTAAAAAAACTAGAACAAATTTTAATCATCCTTGAATTCCCTGAAAATAAGCTACCCTCGAAAAAAAGGATAAATTCGAGTTCGGCAGCCGAACTTAGTATTGAGTATGCCTATTAGAACTTAGTTTTGCTATTGCCCAGACAAACTCAAAGTTGAGGGAAGCCACTGAAGTGGTGTTTTGAACCAAAACTACCTAATTTTGAGTTTAAAAAAAAGAGCGTGCTCGACTCAATCGAACGCGGTTCCCCGACTTCCGGTTCTAGACAAAGCCGGCAGTTTTGCCGGATGAATTCCATTGACCGTTTTTAACCAAACCAAATCGCAATTTAGGTCTAAATCGTCTCAAAATTCAAGCGCCAAGAGATAAAAATTGCGATAAAAAGTTTTGTTTATATTTGAACACGCTTAAAAATATTTAAACTGTTCACAAACAAAAACAAGAAAGTACGCAGCCAGTTCATGTTCTCCTTTGGCGCCATACTTTTTTCACTGGGGTAGACATGATTTTTGGATGGAACACAACTTCACAAGCACCTTCACATCGCTTCACATCACACGCTAGAAATTATTAAACCATTTAGGTTTCAAAAATAACCATTTTTGACCTTTTCCCGGGAAATGTCATTTTATGAGTTCTGCATGAGAAGTCATAAAATGACTTCTAGGGGAGAAGTTCGAATATGGTTATTTTTCAACCGAATGGGATTCTGGAGGTGAAGTTGAAAAATGGTTATTTTACAACCGAAATTGAAATGAGCTACTTTTTTAGATCCATGAGGATTTCTCATCAAATTTTTAATAAAAATCAGAGTTTTTCAATTAAATATTCTTATTTATTACATGATTCACAAATAAAAATAAGTATAATGGCATTTTTGCAAAGCCTTATACTTCTCCGGTCACGATAGTCATTCTTCCGATGATTAACTGCACCACCTCCTCCTCTTCCTGCCCGATTCGGGTCATTTCGTCATCGATCCCTCAAGAATCCTTCGTCACCTGCGTTACGATTCCCCCGGAATGCTGATGGCCCTGTGACAACAATTGACCTCTCTTCTGATTCAGCTGCAAGCTGCCGTTGTATCATCCGGAAATCTGTAGCTGCTCCTGCTGTTGATTTGGAAATTGATTGTGTTGTTGATGAGGGCCTCGCCCAGACATTTCGAGCTACCGACAGCAAAGAAGCTCCTGCACGGCCGGTGTTTTATGGACAGTTCGATCGGATTCTGCTTTCCGGAGGGTAAGGAAAATGACCCGGAAGACCCGCAATTTCAGCATCCTATTGGGGATCAAATAATTCGCATTAATTTCGAGTATCTCGCATATTATTCATTAAGGACTTACCTTCAGCAAGAAACATTTGCCGTATAATTTTCACTTCTAGCAATACAAAATGGATTAATTCCTAAATTCGTTTATTTTTTTCTTCCGAAAAACGCACCCGGCTGCAAAAGCAATAATTTCCAAAATGGCGATAAAGAAATACCATTTTTTCAACCATTTTGTGGTTAATGCTTGAGAACTATCAAAATGGTTAAATTTCTTCCCAGAAAAATTCTTAAAAAATAACCATATTGAAAGTTTGTCATCAAAAACAATAAAATGGTTATTCTATAAACATTAATGGTTAGATAAAAATGAGCGTGCAGCAGCCGGACGAAAAAGCCAACCGGGCAACGCAATCAGCTGTCAAAAGAAGGAGAGCTAGCAGCAGCAAGAAATTCCAAAAGTCCCATCCTCAACCTAACGGGACTTGCGTCGCGGTGTCTTCTGTTGATGCGAGATTCGTCAGCATCCCATATACAGTCGAAATAATAGTGAAAGTATTTCGTTTAGATTGCTTTTATCAATTATGTCTCTGTGAAGATTTGAATCAGTGACCGGAAATGAATCCGCGACTAGCTGGCACATTTGTGGCGGTGGCCGTTTTGTGCCTCTGCCAAATGATTGGAACCGTCAGCGCTTATCGGCTCATCGAGGGTCTGTACTGTGGCAAGGAAAATTGCTACGAGGTGCTGGACGTAACGCGGGAATCTACGAAACAGGAAATCTCCCGAGCCTACCGACAGCTAGCTAAGAAGTATCATCCGGATTTGCACCAAGGAGAAAGGGCCAAACAGGAAGCCGAGGAAGATTTCAAACGGATTGCCCGGGCTTATGAGATCCTGCGGGATGAAGAATCTCGAAATGATTACAATTATATGTTGGACAATCCGGATGCGTACTATTCGCACTACTATCGGTATTATAGGAGGAGGACCAAGGTGAGTTTGGCCAAAATGCATTACTCTTATCAGACAAAGATAAGGCTAAGAGTGGCGAAGCGAGACTATGAATTCTCAATAATTCGGCATGCAACAAGAATCGTTTTTTTTATAATTAAGCTTGAGAGTCGAATTAAGATAAGGAGTTTGCATCTGAATTTAGAATTTTTATTTGGGCGATTTAAATGTAAAATTTAGCATTGAAACTTCAATTGGTCAATTGGAATATTAATATGAAAATTAATTTTCTAGGTCGACGTACGCATCGTAGTCCTTTCGTGTATCTCAATCATCTCACTGGTTCAGTACTTTTCCCGGAAACAACGCTACGAGGAGGCTATCAAGTATTTCATGACCGTACCAAAATACCGAAACAAAGCAATGGAAATCCTTAAACAATCTCAACCCAATGGAACTTCCTCCGGTGGCAGTAACAAAGGCCGTTCCAAACTATCGAAAGCCGAACAGAAAGAAGAATCCGAGCGAAACATTCGTCGAGTCATCGAGGAAAACTTGGACATTCAGGGTGCTTACGCAAAGCCTCAAATAACCGACATTCTGTGGGTGCAAATCATCATTTTTCCCTACACACTCTTCAAATGGATCAAATGGAACCTTGCTTGGGTTTACAAGTTCTACATCCTCAAGCAACCCTACGGCGAAGAGGAAAAACTATACCTCATCAGGAAAAACATGAAATTGGGAGTGCACCAATTCCGAGCCGTCGAACCGGACAAAATTGACGAATACCTTAGGCGCGAGCTATGGCAAAAGCCCAACTACGACCAGTGGAAGCACGAACAGGAGGAGGAAATGAAACGGCAGATGGCCGATAACCCAAGGTACAAAGCTTACCGAAGGTATATGAAAAACCACGGGCCCGGGCGGTTAACTTTCGAGGATTAATTCGAGTGAAGGGTACCGAACAAAATCAGTGTTGTGACAATCGGAATGGACGAGTTATCGAAGCACCACCACCAATCAGAAGGGAGCGCTAGACTAATCACTGAAGGTAAATTTTTTTTGTGTAAATGTGTGCTTTTCTCTCTTTTTAGTTTTTCGTTGTATCACTAAATTAAATAACTTATACCAAAAGTTGTGGGGTTTCACTGTTGCAAGGAAAGAAATTACTCTTGGAGTTTCGGTTGTTATATTATTTTTCTGATTAAATTTCTCAGCATACGAAATACTTGCCGTAGATTCATAATACTGAAAATGAAAAAAAAAATAGAAATGCCTGTGAAAGCGATTTATTCTTTTTTTTACACATAAGCGCCACATTCATTTCACAACAGTTAACCAAACTGCAGTGAATTTGTGCACCCATGGTAGAATACCTAAACAATAAATTTACGCTAAATTAATCTTTTTATACAACATTTACGAATGTTACCTCTTGTTTAACTTTTGCAAGCCCCTCGTCAAAGGGAATATTCTGACATTTGAAAGAAATTGAACAAAAAAACAAAAACTGGCATTTACCAACACAAAGAAATCGTTGATTTGCACTAATACTTGCACACGCTGCAACATCGGTTGCTCACGGTTATTTAAAAACAGTCTATTTAGTTGGTTTTGAAAAGTTGAACTTAAAATTAAAATTATACGTCCTAAATTCAACTCATTGTGTAAAAGTTTTAATGATAAAATGAAACCTATATTTCACCAAAGATAAAATACATGTTTATCAATCGTTTGCAGCAAATATTTTGTTTATAATGGTTCATACGACCTAATCAAAACAAACTCTAGAAATCTTTGCTGATAGTAAACATGGAATATTATTTTATTTTGGTTCCAACTTCTGAAAGAAAGAGTTGAAATCCATATACTAAATTTGGGCGGTGAAATTCGACAAGCCAAGCCAAGATCGTTTTCCTGTATGAAAATAGTTGTACTTTCGAATCAAAATCGCGTAATTTCGTGAAAAAAAAGTTATTCAAAATCGAACATTTAAAATAATACTCGATATCAAATTTGAGATTATTATTCTTGTCTTTGAAAGAGATCCATCAGTGGCAAAGTTCAATTAAGAATATCTGAATCTGGGTCCTTAAGTGGCTCCAGAGAGCTCTCAGAAACCTCGTAAAACAAATTACAAATAGCGTTGATAAGATATGCCAAAAAATTAGATACCAAATGTCCTATCAAAACTGCCAATTGACAAAAAGTGTTAATGCATATATGTATACAGAATTTCGGGAAATATCAAACATCGCGCTTTTCAAAAATTTTAAAACATTCAAAAACGTTGAAAAATTCATAAATTTCACTAAAGCTCCCAATTAAAAATAACACTATAAAACACGATTAGTTGAAAAAAATACAAAAGTAATAAAAAATGAATATTTAAATTGTATAAATTTTGTCATTTGTGTCAAAACGTTGTTTATTTTCCTTTTTTTATCAGTATATTTGTGTTTTGGTTGTTTGAGTCGTTTCTGTTATTTAAGTCATTGTTGTTGTTTTTCGTCATTTTTAAAATTTTGAATATTTTTATCGTTTTTGTAAATTTTTTGGTTCATCTTATTTTTGCTTTTTTTTATAATTTACGCATTATGCTTATGTTGAATCGTTTTTTTTGGTTCATTTTATTGTTTTTTATTTCCATAATTATTTTAATTTTTGTCACTAATGTGATTTTTGTAATCCTCATTATTTTTGTCTTTTCTGTCATTTTCGTCATGGACGTCATGTTTTCCATTTTCGCTATTTTTGTTATTTTTGAATTTATGTAATTTTTTTCGTTTTTGTCAGTTTGATCTTTTTTATATTATTTTTGTCATTTTCGTTTTTTGCGATTTTTTTCAATGTTGATATTTCTGTTTTCTTTTCGCCTTTTAAGTATTACTGTCATTCTCGTCGTTGTCACTTTTTTTTTGTCATTATTGTTATTTTTGTCAGTTTTTTTTTTCAATTATTCTAGTCATTTTTGTCATTTATGTATGTCGTTAAAGTCTTAGCTAGTTTGGTAATTTTTGAAATTTAACCACGCAATTTTTGTCATTTTGTGGTTTTGGTCACGTTTGTTATTTTTATTATTCTTGTCATTTTTCTTACGTGTTGTTTTAGCGTGTTTTCATTTTTGTAGTTTTTATAACTTTTGTCGTTTGTCAAGTTTTTGTCAGATTCAGATTTCAGATTCGGATTTCAAATTCAGATTTCAGATTCAGATTTCAGATTCAGATTTCAGATTCAGATTCAGATTCAGATTTCAGATTCAGATTTCAGATTCAGATTTCAACCCCTCTACCCACATTTCCTTTTCAGCGTCAGCTTCTCACAGCTATTTAAACGCCACAAAAAAAAAAAAAAAAAAAAAAAAGATTTCAGATTCAGATTTCAGATTCAAATTTTAGATACAGATTTCAAATTTTTTTCTGTTTATCTTTTTTGTTATTTTTTTTTTTAAATTTCAGATTCAGATTTCAGATTGAGATTTCAGATTCCGATTTAACAATTTTTTTTTTAATTTTTTTTTCAGATTCAAATTTTAGATTCTGATTTCAGACTCAGATTTCAGACTCAGATTTCAGACTCAGATTTCAGATTCAGATTTAAGATTTCAGATTCAGATTTCAGATTCAGATTTCAGATTCAGATTTCAGATTCAGATTTCAGATACAGATTTCAGATTCAGATTTCAGATTCAGATTTCAGATTCAGATTTCAGATTCAGATTTAGATTTCAGATTCAGAATTCAGATTTAGATTTCAGATTCAGATTTCAGATTCAGATTTCAAATTCAGATTTCAGATTCAGATTTCAGATTCAGATTTCAGATTCAGATTTCAGATTCAGATTTCAGATTCAGATTTCAGATTCAGATTTCAGATTCAGATTCAGATTTCAGATTCAGATTCAGGTTTCAGATTCAGATTCAGATTCAGATTTCAGATTCAGATTTCAAATTCAGATTTCAAATTCAGATTCAGATTTCAAATTCAGATTCAGATTTATGATTCCGGTTTTCAAATTCGAATTTTAGATTCAGATTTCAAATTCATATTTCAGAATCTTATTTTAAATGCAAAAAGGTGGAAAAGGGCCATAAATAAAAACAGCAACAAAAAATCTTATTAAATTTAACTAACAAATTTTGTTCAACTCCTTCTGTTTAGTTTGTCAAGAATGTGTAAAAAGTTCGAATACGCTTGGCGCGTGTTTCCACTACCCAACTGGGTAGAAAACGAACCAAAAATTCACCCAACAACGCCGCGTGCATTGCGAGAGATCTCTTTTTCGCCAGCCAGCCAAAAGGGAGTTTCGATTCGAAAAGCGAAGACGGACGAGTGGCCATATTCGTCTTGTAGATTCCCGTGCGCAAACACTGCCCCGTAGCAGCAGCAGCAGCAACGGAATTCTCCGGATTTTTTTGCCCGTCGAACGCGAACCCACGTATATTTAGCTGGTAGAAGGTATAGCGAAGAAACTTTGCCCCGTTGTTTGTTGAAGTAGTGAGTGAATTGAGCAGTAAAGTAAAGAAAGTGTCCGCGGATCGTCGTGGTGCGGACGGAACGAAAAACTGAACTGAACTTCTTTGCTACTGTGTGTTTTTGTTTTTTTTTTCGCTGGTTCCCCCGTGTCATTGCCGAGTTTCACACAGCACAGCTCAGCTCAGCCCAGCGCGTATCGCGAGTTTTTCCTCTGCGTTGTTGGATGTGAAAATTTTCCTTGCCCATTTGTAAGCAGCAAGAAGCAGTGAGCTCTCTGCTCTGCTGCCGTTCGAAATAGTATATTTTTGTGTGCAAAAGTGAATAGTGAACGTGTACGACGAAGAATCGCGAAGTGCGTGAAAATTTATTTCTCCCTAGTATTTTTCTTTTTTTGCTTTGTTGGTTCCGACTTTGTGTGTGCAGCTGCTCCTTACGAGGAGCCCCACAGCAGAATCCAGTTCATCGGGCTGACACAGCCGACTGTGGTTTAGGAAGCAAAATACACAATACTCTGCTTGCTTGGATTGCTACCGATATTGGGAAGAAGTGCAGTTTGTTCTCGGATTAATCTGGTTCCTCAAGAAGGACGGAATACCCCTGGCTCAGGCTTTTAAGGTACGGGAAGTTTTGATTCTATTGGATTATTATCATGGGAGATCTGGGGGAAGCATCGCAGTTTGGAGAAAGTTGAAATTATTGGTCCCTTGTTTGGATTTGGATATTATATGCTCTCGATTTTTGGCCTTGTCTCAAGAATAAAATCAGACCTTGCAGAGCGAAAAACGTAAAACCAGAGCTGAATGATTGCTTCCAAATAAGTGCATTTAAGTTGCGAATAGATGCGAAGAAAAAGAAGATCGAGGGTGGAACTTTAACTGAGAGATCGATCTGCCGGGAACATCGAAAGCTCCACATACTCCGACACAGAGTGATCCAAAAGCCTCCCTTTTTCCCACCCAACAAATCCTGCCCATGAACGAACGAACGTTTTGGACCCAGTCCTTGAAAAATGATCCGGTTTAAGATTGTTCTTTCCTTGGTGGGTTTCTTCTTGTCCCCCGTTCTCTTTTTGCTTTTATTCCTCCATATCGGATCAGTCTTAATTTTCTCCCGTATAAAATGAAAAAATAAACGTACATAGTAGAGGGTCTCGCGCGTATATCGAAGAATAAGATATACGTAACATCACGACGACATGGCCGTGAGAAGAGAATCGATGATCGAGGGTTGGGAGGAATCCATCGGTTGGGCGAAAGCAAACCCCATATCGAGGAGGCCGGGCGGAGAAGACGACGTCAATCTCTGCCCTGCCTGCCGCTTCTACTAGTCGAAGCCGAGCTGAAAGTATTGGTATCGTGAAAGGCCCCTGCCTGGTTGCACCGGTGTGTGCGTGTGCTGGCTGGCCTGTGCGGATGGATGGATGGAAGTTTAATGCCGTGGCGCAGGTCGCGCAGGTTTTCTCGATTCGAACACAACACTCACCAGCACTCGGGTACAACCACAATTCTCTGCCGAGGACCGACTGGTCAAAATAATCTTATGTTTCTCGGATTATTTGGTTCTAGCTGAAGAGCTATCTGTCCGGTAAATTTCGGATTAATTTATAAAAATTACAAAAAATTACAACATTTTTAATTGGCCCGATTTTTTATTTTGATCAAATTATAATAATAAACCTTGTTAAATTACACTAGTTTACAGCATTTTAACTAAGTAAACTGAAGAATGTTTAATGTGAAATCGGGCGAAAATGATATTTAAAAAAAATCTCAGTAGAACAGTTTTTGATTCATGCTTTAAATAAGAAAATTTTGAAAAAATAAATGAAATACTTGTATTTAGATTCACATATCTAGGACTTCATAAGAATAATTTGAAATCTGTATCTGCATAATAAAGGTGAATAGATTTGCTATCGATCATCTAAATCATTTTTTCTAATGATCAACAGTATTGTTGATAATAGTAATCTTATGATAGAAAGAATGATAACAAAATGCATTTTTTGAGCAATGTTTTGTTTTTAGAAATTTTGAATAGGCATAATATGTCAATTAAAAAAAATCAAGTAGTTATTTACTAAAAATCGGTTGAAAATTGAAGAAGTTATAGTTATTTTACTATGACAGTAATGTTTAAAAAAAAAGAAATAGTAGCTTTTCATTAAAAACTTTTTTCTTCATTGGCCGAATGCTTTCATGAATAAGCCTTAAAGCCTGAATTTGAATGAATCACCCTTTGTTTTTGAGACAAATATTTCACCCGACGAAAGACGGAATTGGCTTTAGAAGCGCAGATTTTTAAGGCTGCTGCTGCTGATTGTTTCGATTTGGCCTTTCGGTGGAAAAAGACGGATTGGCTTTAGAAGCGCAGATTTTTAAGGCTGCCGCTGCTGATTGTTTCGAATTGGCCTTCGGGTGGAAAAAGACGGAATTGGCTTTAGAAGCGAAGATTTTTTTGGGCTGCTGCTGCTGATTGTTTTAGTTTGGCCTTTCGGTGGAAAAAGACGGATTGGCTTTAGAAGCGCTGATTTTTAAGGCTGCCGCTGCTGATTGTTTTGGTTTGGCCTTGCGGTGGAATAATACGGATTGGCTTTAGAAGCGCAGATTTTTAAGGCTGCCGCTGCTGATTGTTTCGATTTGGCCTTCCAGTGGAATAAGACGGATTGGCTTTAGAAGCGCAGATTATTTAGGGCTGCTGCTGCTGATTGTTTTGATTTGGCCTTTCGGTGGAAAAAGACGGATTGGCTTTAAAAGCGCAGATTTTTAAGGCTGCTGCTGCTGATAGCTTTGATTCGGTCTTCTTTTGGAATAAGACGGAATTGGCTTTAGAAGCGCAGATTTTTAAGTCTGTTGCTGCTGATTGTTTTGATTTGGCCTTCCGGTGGAATAAGATGGAATTGGCTTTAGAAGCGCAGATTTTTTAGGGACGCTGCAGCTGATTGTTTCGATTTGGCCTTCCGGTGGAAAAAGACGAATTAGCTTAAGAAGCGCAGATTTTTAAGGCTGCTGCTGCTGATTGTTTTGGTTTGGCCTTCCGGTGGAAAAAGACGGATTAGCTTTAAAAGCGCAGATTTTTAAGGCTGATGCTGCTGATTGTTTTGTTTTGGCCTTCCAGTGGAATAAGACGGAATTGGCTTTAGAAGCGAAGATTTTGAAGGCTGCTACTGCTGATTGTTTTGATTTGACCTTCGGGTGGAATAAGACGAAATTGGCTTTAGAAGCACAGATTTTTTAATTTGGCCTACCGGTGAATACAGACGGAATTGGCTTGGAAAGTAAAGATTTGTAAGGCTACTGCTTCTTATTGTGTGTGTTGATTTGGCCTTCCGATGGAATAAGACGGAATTGGCTTTAGAAGCGCAGATTTTTAAGGCTGCTGATTGTTTCGTTTTGGCCTTCCGGTGGAAAAAGACGGACTGGCTTTAGAAGTGCAGATTTTTAAGACTGCCGCTGCTGATGTTTCGATTTGGCCTTCCGGTGGAAAAAGACGGATTGGCTTTAGAAGCTCAGATTTTTAAGGCTGCTGCTGCTGATTGTTTTGGTTTGGCCTTCTGATGGAATAAGACGGATTAGCTTTAGAAGCGCAGATTTTTAAGGCTGCTACTGCTGATTGTTTTGATTTGGCCTTCCGGAAGAGTAAGACGAAATTGGCTTCAGAAGCGCATATTTTTAAGGCTGCCGCTGCTCATTGTTTTAATTTGGCCTTCCGGTGGAATAAGACGGAATTGGCTTTAGAAGCGCAGATTTTTGAGGCTGCTGCTGCTGCTGATTGTTTCGATTTCGCCTTCCGGTGGAAAAAGACGGATTAGCTTTAGAAGCGCAGATTTTTATGGCTGCTACTGCTGATTGTTTTGATTTGGCCTTCCGGTGGAGTAAGACGAAATTGGCTTCAGAAGCGCATATTTTTAAGGCTGCTGCTGCTGATTGTTTCGATTTGGCCTTCCGATGGAAAAAAACGGAATTGGCTTTAGAAGCGCAGATTTTTAAGATTGCTACTGCTGATTGTTTTGATTTGACCTTCGGCGGAATAAGACGGAATTGGCTTTAGAAGCGCAGAGTTTTAGGGCTGCTGCTGCTGATTGTTTTGATTTGGCCTTCCGATGGAATAAGATGGAATTGTGTTTAGAAGCGCAGATTTTTAAGGCTGCTGCTGCTGATTGTTTTGATTTGGCCTGCCGGTGGAAAAAGACGGATTGGCTTTAGAAGCGCAGATTTTCAAGGCTGCTACTGCTGATTGTTTTGATTTGGCCTTCCGGTGGAATAAGACGGAATTGGCTTTAGAAGCGCAGATTTTTAAGGCTGCTGCTGCTGATTGTTTCGATTTGGCCTTCCGGTGGAAAAAGACGGACCTGCTCGTCATTCAAAACCCCCATGTGCAAATTTTCAACACAATCCGACGAAAAGCAACGTCAATATCGCGAAAACAATATTTGTCTTGTATGGACGACCCCCTTCAGCAGGGGTCGTCCGAAAATTTGAAAACATTTTTCATCATTCCTGATCCAAATGAGCATAAACGCGTTTGAAATTTCGGAACATCAAATCTAATCCTATTTAAAATTTGGATTCCTTTCCTTTGGTCCTTTGGTCCTTTCGCCCTTATGAAATGTTACGCTAGACTTAAGCGTAGTCAGTTTTTGCGGTTTTCGCATGGATAAAATAAAGAACGCAATCTTAAAAACCTTTACAAATCTCTATTTCTCTGAATAGAAAATTGTTCCGGGTTCTTATAAATCAAAAAGAATTCAATTTCCTGCAAACCCCATCGAAACTAAGGATTTCATAATTTATTAATACTTTTAAAGGCTCGATTGAAACCGGCAAGATGGTAAAAAAGTAAGTTTTCGTAGAAATTCGTTAACGTCAAGCTAAAACCCGATAAAATGATTTTTTTTCAAAGTAAAATTTCTTGGAAATACGTTTAAAACTTTCGTACAAAATTTTTCTTAAAACTTGTCAAATTGATGTGAAAATACCAAAATACCACGCTTTAAAAAACGTTGAAGTATTTGTCATGATTGCGTACCGATTAACTTAAAACGTTGAATGAAAGATTCAACACAGATTTCAGTGGTTGAATAGAGTTAATCTTTATTTGCTATCTCAGTAAGGTCCTTACAAAGCTACACTTTACCCTTGTGATTGCTAGTTCCACCAAAGACCGTCAATACGCGAATTGCCTAATCATGAGTTTCAACACCTCAGCTCAGGGTTGCCGATTTTTTTTTCAAAATTCAGGGACAAGAGTAATTAAAATCAGGATAAATATAGTTTAACCGAAATTTCGGTCGAAGTGAGGACCTTTTATTTTATCGTCAATCCACATTTTGACCTCTACCAATGCCTTTAATGCAGTTCCGTAGTTTCGTACTACCCATTTTCCATCATATTCACAAAAATCAGGCTTATTTACAAAAATCAGGCAAATCCTGAAAAATCAGGCATATTGGCAACCCTGCCTCTGCTCAATTCGAAGATCGAGAATGTTGAATAGCATCCCAACTGACGTATCAAGCTCTCCCTCAACACCAATAACTTCTTCCAGCCATCGGAAAATACCAATTGAAACTAACCACGACCAAACGCCGCTCAGCGCAGCGTTACTGAATATCGCAAGATGAACTCTCGTAGTAAGCATCTCCTTCCAATCTCGATTCCTGGCAGTAGTCGTCGCCCAGCTTGGACCTGGAGTCGGCAATAAGGTGAGGTTGGTCACTTTGTATGGAAGAACGCCTTCAACAGCGTCAGTTTGACAGCGATTGTGTCGTCGCTAACCCAAATGAATATCTGTATAGACTTGTGGAAAGTTCCTTCCACAATTGCCTACTGATCCGGTGAGGGTTTATGAACACAAGAGGTTTCGGCGGGTGTTCCACGGGGGTCAATATTCGGCCCGGTCATGTGGAACATCACGTATGACAAGCTCCTACGAATGAGCCTCCCATCGGGAGCTGAACTCGTAGGATTTGCAGATGATGTAGTCCTCTTGGCGAGAGGCTCCTCAACAGCGGAGGTAGCTATCCAGGCAGTGGAGAGCTGGATGCACTCCAAGTGCCTGCGCCTAACCCACCACAAAACCGAGATGGTGCTGATCTCCCCCCAAACAGGTACCATTGCAGTTGGACCGTGTGACATCGTGTCCAAACGCGCAATTAAGTACATAGGGGGGATGATAGACGACAGACTCAGCTAAACGAGTCATGTCGACTACGTGTATTAGATGATGCCACACGGATGATGTCAAACTCCTCTGCAATCCGCAATAGTAAGAGGAGGATACTGGCAAACGTGACCACGCCAATCTTGCGGTACGGAGCAGCGGCCTGGAGACAGGCCCTAGGAAGACAATGTAACCTGCAGAGACTTAGCAGAGTTTAGCAGCTGATGAGCCTGCGGGTTATCAGTGGATACTGGACCATTCCGAAGTCGCCGGCGTAGTGGCGGGCGTCATGCCCATCTCGGTTTTGCTAGAGGAGGATGTCTATTGCTACGACAAGAAAGACACGCCCAACGTAAGAGATCTCGCCAACGAGGACTCGCTGTCCAACTGGCAGCAGATGCGGGACAGCTCAGCGAGAGGAAGGTGGACCCATCAACAGATCCCGCACATCGGGAGCTGGATCGGAAGAAGACACGATGAAATGGACTTCCATATGACGCAATTCCTGACTAGTCATGGATACTTCAAGACGTACCACTACCGGTTTGGACATGTGGCTTCGCCATATTGCCCAAAGGAAACACCCGAACATGTGGTGTTTGCCTGTCCAAAGTTTGTGTACTGCTTCCAACACTTGGCATGCGGTCAGCGATGGGTTCACCCGGATCATGACTGCCCTGCAGAGGAGCTGGAGTCAACGGCAGTCCGCGAAAGGTGTAGGATGACTCCATCGACGGGGAGCATCCTAGTAGTGTGCGTCCGGTCCCTTGATCGAAGCTACAAAGATAAGGCACCAACTTCTGCGTAGCGGAGGTCATGGGTGCGCCGCGAACGTGTGTAGGATATCCCAACGGGGTAAGACTATACCTTCCTCGTAGCGGACTTCGCAGGAAACTGTCGGGGGATACCCACGGGTAAAGAGTTTCTCGATGCCGGGCGAGCCTCTCGAGTCGGTGTAGGATGTCGTCACTGTCGGGAAACATCCGAGTCGTAGCGTTCAAAATCCCGAATGTGTGCCGTAACAGTTGCTCTCGTTTTACACGATCGGGGAATACCCACGGGTAGAGTGGCTCTCGACGCCGGGTCTTCGCCGGGAATCATCCGAGTCGTTGCGTTAACCCTTTCCTTCCCATGGTAGCACAGGTGATCCACAACTTTGCACAGCTCGCATTTGAACTGGGCGCTTTGGATCAACACCATTTTCTCACCGAATGTGTTGATATGAGTAAAGAAACATTGCACAAAATTTGAAGAAAATCGGTTCGCTAGGTTTTGCTTGGCAGATCAAAAGCTGCAAAAAAGTCGGATTTTTTTCGAATTTAAATCAAGTCGTCATTTGTTGCTCAATAACTTGACAAGTTTTTATAATTTCCTTGAAATAAAAATACTGACGTGCAGAAGGTTGCTTATGCAAGCAGAATCAAATGATGGTTTACTTAGATTTCAACTAAAACATATAAATTTTTCAGTAAGTAAAGTGGATCACTGGTGATACACTGGGAACAAAACGTACTTTTCTTCTTGGGAAGCTTCTTATCAATACTCAAGAAAATCATTTCGTCAACAAAAAAAATCGCTTCAGGATAGTTAATTCATCTGCTTAAATGACCACATGTCTCAAAATATTTGTAAAAGTTCGAAATTTTCTCGAAAAACGGCATGTTTTGTTTCCCTTGCGCAAAGTGTCATGGCGGCCAATTGTTCAAGGAAAAAATGAAAATTTCAGATATTTCAATAAATAGACTTTCGAGGGATGCGTATACCAAAGAAGTTTTTCATCAAATAGGATCGTTTTAGTTTGTGACCAATGAAGTGATGAAATTCCATGTTTTTTTGCAATTATTTCCTGTTTTTTCATTTGCACCCTATGTGTTGTTATCTTCCCAATGGAGCACATATGATCCACCTCAAAACCCAAATTTATCAAATGGATCATTAAAGTAGGCTTAAATTATGCATCTTTCGTTCTAGAACTTTAACTGTAAATCAATATTTCTATTTTTAAAACGTGAAAAACCTCGTGGGAAGGAAAGGGTTAAGTCCCTCGCGTGTGTTGTGACAGGCGTGAGTCTATGATAAGCTGCTCTCGACCGACACAAAGGTGGCAAACCTCGAATCCTGGAGAAAAGAGGTTGGGCTTCGAGTTGTTAGAGGAGAGTCAGGCCACGAATCTTCAGAAGGAGAGGTTTGTGTGGTCAACTCCGAGTCTTTATGATAAGAGGTAGAGTCTCTTTTCGGCCTCGAATTCCAGTGGCAGCTTCTGGCTGACCTGGATCATATCGTGGCTTCTGCTCTGGTGGTCATCTGTGCTTGGATCAATTTCTGTACGCTGACAGCAGCGCACAAAAAATAAAGCACGAGAGTAATCTTCTGGGCTATCAGCTCCCAGTTGCGGATCCTGGGACTATTCCCAGCTGTTGGTCGTCCTGGCCGTTGTAAACTAGTTTTAAGTCGTCAGCAAAGCAAAGCTTTGGGTCGTCGGGGAGTGAGTGAAGACCACATCGTTAAAATAAATCAATAAGATAATCGGTCCTAAATGACTTCCATGTGGTACGACAGATGAAGCAGAGAATTTCTTGGAGAAAGAGTCCCCCTTGTGATCAATTTCTCACAATGTATCTCATTGATGTAAACTACTTAACAAATTTCTGTTTTATATCAGCTATGACTTTGTTCGGTGAACCTACCGGGACTAGGAGTTTTGTCGGAAAATTTAGATTGTTTGGGCCATAGAAACAGCTGACTTGGGCCGATGTGTCTTCCTTCTCAGACTTCTCTCGAAGATTTCCCCTGGACAGCAAAGCTGCCGATTCATATTTTTACGAGCACGAAACTCGCACGATCCGCGAGCGCTCATATAGATGAAAACCCAGCTTTAAATTTCAATCGGTTCGGTTCCGTTTTGGATTTTCACCGGAGGGAGTTGCACCTAAATCAACAATGCACCGTAGTATTCCGCAGAAACTAATCCATTTGTTTTTTTCTGAAGCTCCACTACCTACACCGAAACTTAAAGAGAGCACAGGGTTGTGAAAATTTCCGTAAGGTTTTCAAATGGATTGGTGGTTTAAAATTATTTTCTCTTTTTTTTTTACTTGCAGCATATCAACAACAACTGTAACAACACAACATCAAAACAACAACACATTCGGATGAATAGAGAGGGCAGCAACAGAGGGATTCAGTGATTGTGGCCGAAGCTGTCTTTTGCGCGATAATGCCTTCGCTTTCGATGATGAAGATGATGATTATGGTGATGGTTACGAATGGTTAATTGAATGCGTATCAATTTCAGTGTGATATCGAAACACCTTGAAGCGCTCCGTGCCGATACAATTTTTGGGGAAAGGCGAAGAAGAGAGTTGCGGTGAATCAAAATTTAAAGTTGAGAGAGAAAAAACCGAGAAGAATTCAGGCCGAAAATATTGAGTGTAACGTAACGTGAATGGGTATGGTTTCGCCTCCCTATGGTAAATCATATAATTGTGCAGATCGAGTGAAGTGCGTTGATAAATTGATCTATAATTGAATATAAAAAAATTGTCTGTCGATCGTTGAGATTGTTGTGTCACACAGCACGACTACACAATGTCCATGGATAATCGCAGCTCGTCGGCCCTGTTTAAGCGGGCTGAACAGCTAAAGCGATGGGAAGAATCGGAAACGAACAAACACAGCGGCATCCCGAAGAGTCCGTCGATGCGGCGGATCAAGTTCTCCAGCGGCTGTATCTTTCTGGCCGCCTGTGTGGCCGGCGATAAGGACGAGGTATCCCGGTTGCTGGAAACCGGTGCCGACATCAACACGGCCAATGTCGACGGGCTAACGGCGCTGCATCAGGTGAGTGCCAAGCTTGTTATTTGTCCACTGACAACAACTGCACGATATGGATAGGGTGCAGCAGCTTCGCGCAGCAAATGCTAATTACAATTGACATCAGTGGATGATAAGATATGGGGCCGGGGAATGATTTGTTTATTTAAGTTTATTCGCGTACGCAAATCTGACCGATCTCGTTCTGGCTTCAATCTGAAAACGGCGCAGTAACGTGAATTAAAATATTTAAATTTCGTATAGCAAATGAATGGAAACATAATTAAAGTCTGATTCTTAACTTGTACTAGATTACAGCTCTATTCCCTGCAATTACATCTTACAGTTACAGTTTCAGATGATTGGCTAAATGAGAAAAACATGATGTTTGAAAACATTTCCTGAAAATTGGACGCGTATTTTAGTTTTGAAACTTAAAGCTACCGTGACCGGCCCTAATTCTGCACATTTTGTTATTTTAACACAGATATGTCTAATTTTGTTAAGAAAAAAGGGCATCAATTTTACTAAACTGACCTACATTTTAAATTTGGTATTATTGTTTTCGATCTTTTAAAATGCCCAGAATAACGCTGTTAGCTGCGCAGAATTAGTGTCGTTTACATACCGTAAACATCTGAGAGGGGGATGGATGTATAATCGAATTTTGAAAACCGACCACAGGGTGAACCAAAGAAAATCGGAAAAATGGATGTTTTAATTTTGATGCCAAATGACTTAAAAACGTTTAAAACGTCAAAATCTGTTGTTATCACGAAAAAAATTGTCAAAAAATGACTTTAGAACTTTAAAAATCATGTAAGGGGAGACCAAAGGAAAAAAAATTGTATAGATTAACGATTTAAATAGCTCATTTTCATATCCGAATCCAAAGTTTGTTTCTGCATGTAAAAACTTATTGACCTCATTGGTTTCTGAATCAATGAACTTCCTCAACAATTGCTTCCAATTTTCGGCGGTATTCCATGATGCTAACAAAATCTGCCACCTTCATTTCACCCCTACGGAAAGTGCAAAAAATATATATCCGGATTAGCTTGGATCATTACTATTTTTTTCTAAACTAACTTGAATGAATGATGAAAGGTCATTGATTAAAGGTTTTTTTGGAAGCCTAAAATATGAATTAAAATCTGTCGATGAGTTTTTATGAAAAAAAAAAATTCGTTCTTGATTTTTGGTAAGTAATTTCTAGGTTTTCACAAAAATTACTCGGATATTGCCCGGATTTTGGTTGAAATCAAATGTTCGAATTTTGCCAGGTTTTTGAATAAAATTGCCCGGATTTGTGCTGAAAAAAATCTGGCAACCTTACGTTGTACCATCACAATTTTTCTAAATCTAAAATGATGAACAGATTAAAGTCAGTTTAGAGCTATAAGCTTCAACAAGATTAAAGATTGTTTGGATCATTTCCCCTTTCAATGATTCTGAGAGAGACTTTCGCATTTCCGTAAAATAACCGTTTTCGTAGTTTAGTTTTAATCACCGCACGTACTTTTCGGTGAGCGCAAGACGAAATAAAAATGCTGTTTTTAACGTTTTCGGCCTACTTAACTTTCGTCCATCCTCAGAAAAAAACTTTTTTGCCGCGTGTTTCCTTAACGGCCGAAAGTTAAGTAGGCCGAAAACGTTAAAAACAGCATTTTTATTTCGTCTTGCGCTCACCGAAAAATATCAATAAAAAGAGATTATAAAATAACCGTTGGAAAACCCAATATTATGAAGTGTAACATTTTTGCATCACAAGTTATGTTCCTTGAGCATAATAAGATAAATTAAAAACACTATCAGTTAACAAGCATAAAGCAACTCGTAACAAAGCGATCAATAAAAGTGAACAGAAAGTTATCATTATTGAGAAATTACTAAAAAGTAATCTGGACAGATCTGAACTCCGATGGATAAGAACTAGAAACTTTATAATGTTTGGTTCGATTTCAATCATCTGTTAAGTATGTTGCGAGCCGATGGAATGTTCAAATTTACTCCACAAAAAGTTGCAAATTTTTTATGTTAACGAAATTTATGTATGCCGCCTCAGCTTTATCAAATTATCGAGGAACCTTTGGATGCTAAAATATTCCCCTTATAAAGCAATTTAATTAAAAATCCTGTTTACTCAAAACAATCTGAATTGAATAAAAAAAACGATTGAAATCAATAATTGCTTTGCAGTTACTTTTGTTTAGGGTTTCTCTATACGCTACCGATATTCTGCACTTTCATTTTTACATATTGTATTTTGACATTTTGGATGAGCCTTAAATGAAAAAAAATATATTGTGGGAAAGTTTATGTTTATGAACTTTTACGCATTGCCTTCAGAACTAGATGATAGAGACCCGATCAGAAGAGAAAAACAAAAGTATATCATGATGAGATATTCTGATATTAAATTTTTAACCCAATAAAATTAAGATACAATTTAGCACTCGTAAGATGTTAATTAGGATTGCAAGATCGATCTTTAAAATTTTGTTCAAGAAGGGTACTGCCTGAGGGCTTCCTTATGCTGAAGTAAATAGTGAAAACGACAGGAAAGCTCATACATTTGAAAATTAAATGTAGAAGCAATAAAAACACATCAGAATGGTAATCTTTTCATGAATTTGGCTGAGTGCTTATAACATATTAAAAAAAATGCATTTCTCCATACGACATACTAACAAGTTCAAATTATTTTTGATATGATAAATACGATTCAACCATATCAAGCCAGTTCACTTGATGAAATGCTCATTTTGAAAAAGCTACATATTTTTATTTAAGCTGTTGTTTTTAAATATCAAAAATTCAGCCACAGGCAGGGGTGCCGACATTTTTTCCCCAAATTCACTGTCACTTCAACCTTTAAACTCGATATTCCCTATCAAAGAACTAAAAGCTATCACACGTTTAATTGACAAAATATAGCACTTTTCAAATATGTGATTCAGCAGTTGTTTGAACATTTACCTTTTTCGAATTCTTCATAATATTTCTCGCGAAGCTAAGCTTAAATGTGACAGATTTCAAAAGTTTTCGTAGAAAAAGATACGCAAGAACAGTTTCATAAACTTGAAACATATATTCCGATTTGTATAGAAATGTGAACGAATGGGTTGCATACGACAGTCATATTTTCCTGTCATTTATCCTCTAGTCAATTAATTTTGATAAAAAGTACATTTGCCTAAGTTTCTGGCTTTGAAACACAAATCAATCCTTCATTCCGTTTCTATACTTAATATTTTGAACATCATACAATTGACTGATTGTTGGGTGAAAAAATATATGTTTTTCCGTAAAACGTCAAGCTTTTTATAAGGAGTTCCGCAATATCTAAAATACATATTTTAGTTTGAATGAATTTTTATTTACTTACGAGAACTGTTATATATAAAGTCACATATATTTTGGAAATATCAAATTGATTCAGATAAAGGTGCAATAACACAAGGCGAAAAAATTCAAATTTTCCCGAGGTCCAAAATTTTTAAAATAGGTTTTGACTAATTTGGAGGCGCAATCCAAATATGCAATTATGTATTTTTTTCTACCAGCTCTGGTTTTCGAAATGACTTTTGAAAGTAGGTAGAATTTCAAAAGTCATTTATGTATTTTTTTCTTCCAGCTCTGGTTTTCGAAATGACTTATGAAAGTAGGTAGAAATTTATTTGAAAAATTTCTGCTCTTTTACGCAATAATTAACTTTTCCGAAGATCGCCAGTAATTTTGACTTTCAAGTTATGGCAATATTATTTATTTTTTATTTTTCCACGTTCTGTTAAAACGAAATTCAAATGAAATTTCAAACCAAAATGAATTTTAGATTATTTTTATTTACATAATATACCGTCTCACGACATAACTTGACGAACATAATTCCTATAATTCACTCGGTCCATGGCAACCGTTCTGCAATTCCTCGGGCACCCCACGTTCGCCAGATCACGCTCCACTTGGTCTAACAACCTCGCTCGTTGCGCCCCCGCTCGTCTTGTTCCTACCGGATTCGTAGCGAACACCTGTTTCGCAGGACAGTCGTCCGGCATTCTCGCAACATGTCCAGCCCAGCGTATCCGGCCAGCCTTCACCACCTTCTGGATACTGGGTTCGCCATAGAGTCGCGCAAGCTCGTGGTTCATCCTTCGCCTCCACACTCCGTTCTCCTGTACGCCGCCAAAGATGGTTCTTAACACTCGTCGCTCGAACACTCCGAGTGTACGCAGGTCCTCCTCGAGCAATATCCATGTCTCGTGCCCGTAGAGAACAACCGGTCTAATGAGCGTCATATACAGGTTACACTTCGTGCGAGGGCTAAGTCTTCTCGACCGCAGTTGCTTGTGGAGTCCATAGTAGGCACGACTTCCGCTGATAATTCGCCTCCGGATCTCACGGCTGGTGTCATTGTCTGCGGTCACCAGTGAGCCGAGATAGACAAAGTCTTCGACTATCTCCAGCTCGTCGCCGTCGATTGTGACCTTGTTATTGCTGGACAAGCGGGTTCGGTCGGTCTCGGATCCGCAGGCCAACATGTACTTCGTCTTGGACGTATTAATCATCAATCCAATCCTTCCTGCTTCGCGTTTCAGTTTGCGGTAGATGTCTTCCACCGCTGCAGATGATCTGTCGACTATATCAATGTCATCGGCAAAGCAGATAAGTTGACTGGATCTGTTGAAAATCGTGCCCCGCATTTCGCCCACCGCTCGTCGAAAACACCTTCTAGCGTCACGTTGAACATCATGCAGGATAGACCATCACCTTGTCGAAGCCCCCTGTGCGATTCGAATGAACTCGACAATTCACCCGAAATCCGCACACAGCACTGCGTTCCATCCATGAATTTTAGATATTTTTCATAGTCTTTGTCATAGTCATAGTCATAGTCTTTGCAGCCTTCAACAAAAAAGTAAAAAATAATAAAAAGATATAAATGATTGATTTATCTCAAAACTATTTTTTTAACGCCTTACAGTAAAACTGGATGCGATAGACAAAATCTTACAAAAGATTCGAGTTCAGGACGCCAAAACCATCTAAATTATAAGTTTTATGGTTTATGTTATAAAACATTGATAGAAGATTTTAATCCATCAGAGTTTGAAGTTATTGAGTTCAAGGTTGGAATGACGACGAGCAATCAACGAATTTCTATTGAGTTTTGAACGAATCTGTTCAAAGTTCTGCTTATTGAAACATTTAATTCTCTGCAAAATCAAAAAATCAGGCAAAATCAGGCTTATTGCCAAAAAATAGGGGAAAAATTAGGCTTTCAGGTTAACAGGATAGACGTTAAAAAATCAAGCAAATCCTGAAAAATCAAGAACATTGGCATCTCTGGCCACAGGTCATGGTGGATAATCTGTGGAAAGTTAATTTTTTCAAGTATCCAAATTTTCTAATTTTCATTACAAAAAGGGCAATATTAAAATTATAGTTTGAGAAATGTTATAATTCAAATGTCGATATAAAATAAACGCTTTAGTTTTTATAGTGGTCTCATTCAAAACGCTGAACAGTCTTCTATCGAGCATCAACTATTTTTTTTCTGGGATTTTCATCCTGTTGCATCAACTATCAAACTTAAAAGTTTCAATAAGAACTTTATTCTTGACCTGAGTAAATTGCTATAAATGCTTAATTAAAGGCTGAGTAATCTTTCAAGTGTCATTTCTTTGGAACTTTCGATTACTTGAGCAATCGATAAAAGTTCAAGTTTCCCTCAAGAGCATAGACAAACATAAAGTAAGCATTCCAGAATTATTTTTGCACGTAGTCGGGCCTGGAAATTATAGACAATTTATCTGAAAACCTGTCAAAAACTGGGTAATTGATTTGAAATTATCCATTCCAAAAACCGAGCAATTCAGAGCAAATGCCAGACAACAATCGAAAAAATGTAAGGGAAAAAATTAAGAAGAATCATCTGAAAAATTTTTTTTTCGAAAGATATGTTTTACAATTTATGTTTAAGGCATCCGGAGAAAAATTGGTTGATTTTGATGAATCAAACTTTCACAAAACTCAGGTTTTTGTTCCAATTTCCGAGCAAAATCTGGGTATTTTTTAAAAATATTTACAATATCTCGGCATCCGGGCCGGACCGGACTTGAGTCGAAAAATTTATTAAAAAACCTGGCCATACAGAATGCTGAATACCTATATAGGTAAAAAACGTTATCTTTTAAATTGGTGTCCGATTCTGTTAGAAGCACGATTGTAAGGAAAATGCAACACTTTCATTTGTGAATAACTTTTGAACGGATGGATGAAAATTGATGAAACTTCGAATGGTACTACCTTGTAATATAATGTCGACATGTGCACAATTTTGTGACGATCTGTCAAGTAGTTTTTGAAATACCGTCTAATGAATAAATTCATTGACCAACATTTCTGGGCAGGATCGTGAAAAATCCAGGGAAGACCCATTGAGAGGCGCCGAAACAGCTGGAAATAAACTATGCGATCAAAGTTCATGTTTAAATCGTTCTACAAGTCCTAAAGGAATCAATAGTGAGCTTAAGTTCTAATAAAAGTAAGAATGATTAATTCCATGAAAGTATGAGATCTTACAAAGCGCCATCCGATCCTTTCAATTGGAGAAGTGATAAAGCAGGTCATTTTTTCTATCTGATTCGCCCACAGACAAAAACATATCAAACATCGTCTGAATGATTAAAATGCTGTTCACCGATAAAATAAACAATATATTGTGGTTGAATTGTGCGCAAAATGGTAAACCCATTAGCGGGGTGAAATTTCGAAAAATTCTGGGAAGGAAATCAATACGCACTTTCTAGCCGGCAGCTGGCGGATCTCCTGTCCTGCCCTGTTTTTTTTCATTGAAAAGCCTCGCCAGAATGTTCTGGAGAAGAACGAGAGAAAAAAATTAAAAAATATATATCTAGTTCTAAATTTGGCTGACGATCTGTGGAAGATGCAAATTGATAAGTAGTTCATAATGATTGGCAAAATTAATGGCCAAATATACCCAAAAACTACCTACAAAAAACGATCGTTTTCCTTTTAAAGGGTGATACGGTCAAAATTAGGTCAATATCAACTTGACGTATTTCTTTCAATTTTGCATTCAAAAACCTGAACACCCCTCATTTTGAAGGTGTGTGTGTAGAATGTTGCTCCTATTTTGATTTTGGAATTCACTCTTCAGTTGTCAAAATGCCGTCCAAGGAAGAAGAGCAGCGTATCAAAATTTTGCTCGCGCATCGCGAAAATCCGAGTTACTCGCACGCAAAGCTGGCAAAATCGCTAAAAGTTGCCAAATCAACCGTTACAAATGTAATTAAAGTGTTTGGGGAACGTTTGTCGACAGCCAGGAAGTCTGGATCGGGGAGAAATCGAAAACCGGAAGTCGCTGAGACGACAAAGTTGCCGGTAATTTCAAGCGAAACCCTAACCTCTCTCTCCGAGATGCCGCAAATTAGCTGGGTGTATCGTCTACAACCGTGCATCGAGCCAAAAAACGAGCCGGACTATCGACTTACAAGAAGGTAGTGACTCCAAATCGCGATGATAAACAAAATACGACGGCCAAAGCGCGATCCCGGAGGCTGTACACGACGATGCTAACGAAGTTTGACTGCGTGGTAATGGACGACGAAACCTACGTCAAAGCCGACTACAAGCAGGGTAAAGGTAGCAGATATTTTCAAGCACATGAAACTGTCAAATTCTGCGAAAAAATATCTGGTTTGGCAAGCCATCTGTACCTGTGGCTTGAAAAGCAGCATTTTCATAGCATCCGGGACTGTCAACCAAGAAATTTACGTGAAAGAGTGTTTGAATAAACGTCTGCTGCCTTTCCTGAAGAAACACGATTGTTCTGTACTGTTTTGGCCGGATTTGGCATCTTGCCATTACGGTAAAAAGGCCATGGAGTGGTACGCCGCCAAAAACGTGCAGGTGGTTCCCAAGGACAAGAACCCTCCCAACACGCCAGAGCTCCGCCCAATTGAAAAATACTGGGCTATTATCAAGCGGAACCTAAAGTAGACCAAAAAAACTGCTAAGGACGAGCAGCAGTTAATGGCAAACTGGCTTTCTGCGGCGAAGAAGGTGGACAAGGTGGCTGTACAAAATCTGATGGCAGGGGTTAAGCGTAAGGCCCGGCAATTCGGATTTGGAAAAGCGGAAGCCTAACTGAATATATTTCCTGAATTTTATACTAATTAAACTTGAAAAAGAAATTTAACTTGATTTTTAAAATAAACGATTTCACCGATTTACACGCGTTTTCCCTTGACCGAATTTTGACCGTATCACCCTTTAATAGTCAAAATTTTTGTCTGTGAGGAGGAGAAGAAAATTTTCCAACAACTTTGGGATTTCTCCTAGAAGCAACAATTTTTGCCCTGACGGGACAGTCTATGGAATGGGAGGAATGATTACCTGCGCAATTCGCACACTTGAAAAATTCTGTTTGTGGTTTATCATCACCAAAACAAAAAGGCATTTAAATTTTTCATGATCAAATGAGCCGCAAAGCATGCATCTGGCATTCATTCTACAATTTTTAGTGCCGTGACAAAAAGCTTGACAACGACGGCATTGTGTAATGTTTTGAACAAAATTTGTAGAAGGTTAGGCTCGGCAATTCTTTTTCATCCGGCTTTCGCGCCGGCCAATTACTTCCCCATGGTGTGAAAAGACCGAAAAAATGTGTGTAAATGAAAATGAAAATAATTTTATCACTGAAAAGTGCTTATTGAAAAACTTGTAAGGAAACAAATAAATAACGTAAAAAGTTTCTGCAGGGCAGGTACGCAGCAACGATACGATGCTCCGGCGTACGAGTTGATGGCTCAACGATACAGATGGAAGTGAAGCGTTACGATTAATGACATACGGGGTAGGGGTTCAAAAAATTGTATTTTTGCGTTACGTAATTTATGGATGCCGCCTCATCTTTATCACATGATTGAAGGACCTTTGGATGTTAAAAGACTCTCCTTAAAAAACAGTTGTATTTCCACTGATCCACGGATGACCCTTCTATGAAAAGATTTTGTGGAAGAGTTTATGAACTTCTATGCATTGCCTTCAGAACCAGATGATAGAGACTGCGTCACATCAGGTGCAAATGCTACAATGTCCAAGGTATAAGCGTGTGATAAAATGTTTATGTCAGCAGACGAAAATAGGTACCCGGTCAATTGTTCCAGTAGCAGCAGTAGGAGCTGGCACAGATCATCATTATTATTATTAAACAGCTCTGGTTCGTGCAGCGATTACCGGGGCCCGAACCCCTAAACTGGTTAAGTAAACTGCAACTCAAGAAAACTTGACGACGACGGCAGCAATTTGAGGGTCGTAAAGTGAACTCCCCATTTGCGAGAATCGATCGGCTGCTGGCCGGTGTGTGCCCGTCGGATACACAATGTCTGTCGGAAACTTATGAATGAGAAGGGTCGCTGTTTATATTGGCAGCGAGTAAGTTACCCCGTTTTAGCGAGTCCTTCCCCCCTTTGAGTTTTGAAAAACCGGGAGCCAATTCGACACACCGGCATCCAACCATCGGCATAAGCAACTATCTCGGCTATTTAGTTGGCTTACCGAACGAATAGCGGTTGTACGACCTAATAATAATCTAGCCCCACCGGCAATTCCGAACGACTCCCGGGTAATCTCGGCTCGGCTTGCATCGAAAAGCGCAATAGCGCGTCGAGTTGCGCACGGCAGTGGTGCGGAAAAGTTGTACGCAATAAAATTCGCTGCGCTAATAAAATCCTAATAGCATATTATATAGACCTGTGATGCCCGGAGGAGAAGTCCCTTACGTTTCCTTGCCCCCGTCAGTTTAGTAAGTACTCGTTGCGAGTTCAACTATGGCACTCAGAGCAGAGGGTGGAGATTCTGGTGCCTCGAAACGCTCGGATTGAAGCTGTGATCAGCCGTGAACCATCCCGTGAAAAAACCCGTTCGCGCATGATTAGTGCTGCTGCAGGGTTTGCATTAATAAATATGAAGCATCTCGTGTCATAAGGCCCAAATCCTACTCGGGAGTACCTTTTCCGTTCTTTCATGGCAGAAATGACGTTCGACGAAGATCATTATAGAGCTAGAGGCGATACGCCGGGATTGGTGTAACCGCATCGAGATGCATCCTTAATTGAGACACCTGTGTGTCGTGTTTCTGTTTTTTTTGGCTGCAAGAAACGCCGAATGTGTTATTCTTGTTTTAGATAATTTCCGATTGTCGGTTTTGTTTCTTAAATTATCACACGCCAAGTTTTCTTCGGTTTGATTTTCTTCCCTTAATCATCTTTGAATAGGCTAGAAAGGAATCAGAGCCGAGTTCAATAACCTCGCCATCGAAATCAGCGACGTCTGCCTATGGTAGACACATTGTAAATTCCTAGAATCACGCAACAACGGCTTTCGTTGACTCCCGAAGAAAACCAGAGAAAGGGTTTATTTCCGTTCCCAGCCTTGGAATAAAAACTCATCAGCCGCTCGATATCAATCGCTTATCGCTTTTTCATACCACTAGTTATCAATCGTCGGCGCTTTCTGAGGCGAGCCTTTGTTTTGACTGTTAACATGCTGCGAAAAAGGGAAAGATATCCTCCTCTGCTCCATTCATTGATCCGTATCCGGGATACCAGAGGGAGGAAAGGGGATTGTCCTAACATTTTGGCGCCAACGAACCCAAACAATGTCTGGTCCTGACGGCAATGGCCCCTGGTGCGCAAGTCCTTTGCCAGGAAAGCAATCCTTGAGGAAGGGCAGGCTACTGTTGCGGTTTCGATGGAGCAATTTCCAGTTTGCCAAACTTTTACTGGGAGAATTTTATGCCTTTGCTGTCAGTTTTTCACAAATTAAAGTCACACTTATAAATGGGTTCGAGGCGTTCTAATTGAAATGGGAATAAAAAAAACCATGGAATGAGAACTGCGTTGTTGAATAACTAAAAATGGAAGAGGAAAAAGCATTAAATTATGTCATCGACCATCCACAGTTCAATACAGGAAATCAATTCCGTCCGTTCGTATTTGCATCTACCGAAATTGGAACATTTGCTTCGACCAAAAGAGCTCCCTTTTCCGAAAAAATAAAACAAAATATTACATTAATTCTTCCCGCATAATGGCATCTCTCTAGAGAAGTTATCCTACAAAACTCGCGCGGTCTATACGAGTAAAGTCAGCAGCAGCAGCAGCTACTGCTCCGAGATGTCTTTTTTCGGTGCAACCTAAAATTAGATCCATTTTTGCGTTGGTGCGTCCCCTTCTTGCCTGTTGCCAAGAACCCCGAGATCACGACCAAGCAACCGGGACACCGATCAGAGAGATCTTGCCGGCAAATGGCAGAAAACGGCCACCCCTCATTGTGGGAAAATGTGAAACCGATCGATGGTCACAACCGGCATATTTAGTAAAAAAAAAATTAGAAAAAAAGGGTTATACCAATTTCTGAAATGACAGCAATAATTACAAAAACACCTTTTTGGAGAAACACGAAAACAAAATGTTCATCTATTAGGTATTTTTGATAGACTAATTAAACCTCACATAAAAGACAACATATTGGTATTTTGAATTTTATTTTTTCTCTAATAGCTCGCTTTTTTTAAAAAAAAGAGAGATGACTTTTTGAAACAAGGGAAAATAAATTACGAAATATGTGACTATTTTTGGTAAAACTGTGTAATATCATTTTTTTAAAAGCTCCTCAAACTTCGATCCTCAACTAAGTTGCAAAATTAACTAAATTCTTCAGAGTCAACTAACCAGAAACGTTCTGCTGTGATGGCAGCAATATGAATAAATTTATCTGGAGAATTTTCAACTCTTTTTGGTTTCCAAAAGTTACTTATTGTTTAAAAGTCTTGGCAAATGACCCTCTGCAAGTAATATAAACTGATTTAAAATTTTCCACGTCAGATTTTCTGCGATCGTTTAGAATCTTTGTTTCTTGTAACATTGAATGATGTTGATTCTCAACAGAAATGGTCACTGTGAGATGAACGCCACGTTAGCCCCTTTGTATTGTTTTCTATGTTGTGACCTGCTGAGTGTTGCCAGTTCATAGTTTTAAGAGTTTTTTGTATCCTAATTTTAAGCGGGAAAAACTGTAATGTTAAGCGAATGCAAAATAAATGTCCCTTTTTATTTCAAGTCGTTAACGCAAGAACAAGTCTTTCTGTCCATCCGCAATGGTCTGACAAAACATTTGGTGCCGTGACCAGGATCAAATGAAGAAACGACGATTTTTTATAGGTCAGACAAAATTCCAGGGTTGGCATAGCTTTAGAAGCAAGCCGAAGCGTCCATAGAGCAAATACCTCAGATTTTATTAAAGCTTTATTAATTTTTTTTACGCTGTTTTTGCATCAGAATTAATATCAAGATTAATGACTTCCTTTTTCATTAACCTTTTAATGCATCAAACTGTTTCAAAACAAAACTAGATTTAATCAATTTGTTTCCATTTTCTAATTCTACCCGCAAGGTACCTGCCCTTAAAGTCTGCTTCATTTAATATTGGAACACAAACAATTGCGTGTAGTTCAGGCATTTATTAACGAATTCATAATTTGTTTTTCATACAAATGTAGCATTTTCTTTACTCTTTCATAAAAAAAAAATTAAAAAAATTATTCATTGCTGTTTCGAAGAAATTCTCGTACTTTTCCCGTAATACGGCATGTTAAACCGGGAGTTCGCGGGCCCGCGGCCTTGGTCAATGCGGCCCGCGTAGCCCCGTCTTAAATTGTCACAAAAAAAACACCACTGATTTTTATGTAAAATATTACTCCAAAAAAACTAAAGCTGAATTTACCGATTTAATTGATTTTGGCTGCGGCCCTCTACGTCATGTAAAATTTTTAATGCGGCCCGCACACCTAAACGAGTTTGACATGCCTGCCTTAGAAGCATAACTCTAATGTTATAAATTTAATTACGAAACTATATTCGACTTAATGAAATAAATCACTCTCGGTTACTCAAAGATACTAAACTCATAGAATTTGGTCCAGTAGTTTTTGAGATATAGGATGCCGAATTTCGGTCTTCCCCAGCTTAGATTTTTTCACGGTCCTTAATGTGTTAAGAAAGTTGAACTGCAGATGATAAAAAATTGACTCATGAAGGGTTTTAGTTTTCACTCATCTATGATGTATACTTAGATATATGAGGAATTCGACTTATTGTACGGAACACTATAAAACTCAATTTTTAAATGAATGAATTTCCAAACAAACGCGTTTTTTTTTTAATAAATAAAAGTTAATTCACCAGAATTTTGAAAACATCATTTCTATTTTTGTTTAATTTAGAACTATCGTGAACTTTTGCAAATTTCTCGATTTCAATCGATATCACAAGGAAGGGTTAAATCGTTGTTGAATAAAGCAATAAATTATTATTTTTTTTATTTTTGACGAACAATGACTTTGAAACCGGAAAAAAGTGACCTTAATCTTATTCTACTGTGTTATTTGATTCAATAAAATGAATTTTCGACAACTTGATTTAACGATTTGAAAATAACATGCATTTAAATTTTGAAAAATAACTGAAATTCAGCACATGAAATGAAAATAATAAATTCATGAAATTAACATTTAATTAACATTAAAATTCACAATTTATAATTTTGGATAGCATTTTCATATTACATTTAGTCTTTGAAATTTTTTAAATTTAAATGATATATCAACCTTTTTTTTAAATAAATGTTCTAATTTTAATAACTAAAAATAAGAACTAATAACGTCGAAGTCAGGTTCTAGAAAGATTTGAGAAACCAACCTGATAACTGTATCTTCGAATTGCATTAAGAAAAATGAACTAGAACTGGAATGCAAATCAGCTACGAATATTGAGTTTAGGACAAAATCATATTTTTTAAGATTTTTCCAACTAAACTAGGTTTTCATATTATAATACTTTTTATAAACAGATTTTCGCCAAATTCAAGAAAAATCTTCTTATATGAAAATATTTATAAAATAATATTGATTGATAAACAAAACATAATGATATACTAAAAGTTAATATGGCCAACATACTCATTTGTTGTTGAAATTTATCAGTTCTTTGAATATTGATTTTACTTCACGAACTTAATATACGAAAACGTAAGAAATTACTAAAACCTATTTGAAAGCTAAATTACTGGTTACTAGTTTTCAGATTTGGTCTATCATGTCTAGTTTTGGTAATATGTCACATGTGAAAATTTCAAAATATGTCAGTTTTCAGTAAAATCGATTTTTGAAAACTGATAAACTAAGGAAAATACTTGCAAACTCAAAGCTGAGTTTGAATCCATTTATTATCTTTCATTCAATCAAGGATTCAGATTGTTGCCAGATTCTTGTTTCAGAGATGCAACGTGTTTAAAAAAAATTAAATTCTTCAAATTTTTAGAAATTCCAATTGAACATATTGCAGCTTTTTCTGACAACATTCCAGAATGTTATTGAGTTTTGATATTGAGGATTTTGACTCATTCAACAACTTTGTTGAAGACTGCAAAACGATTTGACTATCAAATTTGAATATCAAAGATTCAATTTAGTTTAAATTTTCTTTGAAATTTCATCAAAATTCCCGTTTTTTTGCAGATTTTTTAAGCAAAAAAAAATACTCCAAAAACTTATTTCTCAGAAGTTTTAATAACTCGTGATCTTCGGGAAAGTCGATCATTAAGTTAAAATCTTTGATTTTAAAATATTGATAATTTTCTACAGCTTTGACAAGAAAGTGCACAAATTATTAAGTGAATTTTTAAATGTTTTGAAAATTTATCTCGAAAAATAGAGCTGATAGAAAAAAACTAAATGAATATTTGGAATCAGCGCCCCAAAATTGGTCAATATTAGCTCTTATTGTCTTGGCACCTGCCAGGGTGGCCACTCATTCGGGAAAAACGAGAAATGCGGGAAAAAGACGGGATTTGAAATCCAACGGGAAAATAGCGGGAAAAAGCCGGGAATTCTTCCGAAAAGTCGGGAATTTTTTGGCTTAGTGAAAGTCTGTTGTATGAAGTTTGGTCGAAATAGATCGAAACAAGTAGAAATAGATTGACAGTTGATCAGCAGTCTCTTTTCAATTGACTTCGACGAATTCTACCAGGTCGAAACGGCTCTTCCTGCCGAGTTGGATCGGTTTCGACTAGTTTCAACTTACTTCATTGAACAACGGGAATAACCGTAACGAAATCGCCAATGTAGTATGCTCGCAATTCTCACTCGAGGTATGTCGAGTCCTTAAAAGCAAAAAATTAGAAAGAAACTATTGCATAACGGAAGCGAGGGGCAGAAAATAAGGCAAAGGAACTGGAGGCGAAAAAATTGAAGGTATCTGAAGCTCAGAGACGTTATCTGACGCTGATGGACGAAAAAATTAAAATACTTAAAAATATCTGAGAAACAAATACAGCGAAAAAACGATTATTACACAATATTTTAATTAATATAAGGTCCACTGGGGTAAGTGTGGACGGTTTTTCGTATAATTTAACTTGAAAAACCATTAAAAAATCAGCAGTGGTTCAATTTTGATAAAATTACGTTCAATTTGATGCAGAACATGTTGATTACAAACGCTGAAGAGATGGGCTTGATAGACGCAAAGTAAGAAAAGTTACCTCGTAAATTGTTGCTGGTGTCTTCACCCGCTTTATGGGGTAACTGGGGACGGTACATTTTCCTTATGATTTCTCAGGAAATTTTCAACAAATTTTCGTTTTCTTGGTTTAATACGTTACTTTATTGCTCGAACAGTCAAAAATTTGAAAAAAAGTTCATGGTTCTATTAGTAAGATATCTTTCAACGATTATTATGATTAATTTATGTTGCAACACACGATTTTATCGGAAATAAGCCTATACTTAATCCAGAACAAACAAGTACTTTACAGAACTTTTCATGATCCGAATGCTAAATATAGCTAAATTGTATTGGATGGAGGAGAGAAAATTTAAAAAAATGTTTAAAAATAGAAATTGAAAATTAATAAAAAGTCGCTGTAAACATCCGCTATTTTTGGAATCGTATTTCTTTAACAGTTTTTGGAAAGACTACAAGTAAATTCAACATTCTGCATTTAAAGTTTGAAAAAATAGTTCACAGTATAAAGTATTGTTTTAACATTCATCGTCTTACCCCGGTGTCCCTTACCCTTTTTCTTTTATCAACAATCTTATTTGTCTAACATTTTCGACTCGAGTTACATAGTTTTAAAAATAAAAAAAAAATGATTTGAAGTTTAATTGGTAAAAATAACTGAAAAAAAATCCTTTAAAATATCATTTAGCACCATAGTAATAAATATTCAAAAAAATATTAAGAATTTTGCTTGGTTTTCTGTTTTACAAAATCGGGAATTTCGTGAGACCATGCGGGGAAAAGACGGGAACAATGCGGGAAATCAAAAATCGATTTTGAGTGGCCACCCTGCACCTCGAAAAAGTGATTTTTTGCTTGTGTAATCTCTATACTGACAAAAATTCACAAGTTTTTATGATGCATGAATTTTGCAGGCAAATATGCTTGAAGTTAATTTTGACAATTATAAACAAGTTGTCTTCGCACATTTTGAGAAAATGAAATTTTTCGAATACATAAATTACAAATGATTAGTTAAAATTAAGGAGATGTTATATTGAATCATTTCACATGTTATTTTACATGATGTACCTACTTGTCTTGACCGATTAAAAAATTAAAATATTCTACTACGGCAAAACTAAATAATCCTGATTCCTTATATTCTTCTAACCTGATAATTAAAAGTGAAACGTATGGACTATCAATATCTTCATATGTTTCACTTTACTAATCAAGTTAGAAGAATATAAGGAATGATGAGTATTTAGTGTTGCCAATTAACGTAGTTCTGTCCAAAAAAATGCGGTATTTCAAACTCCGAAATTTAATGTTTTGGCTCTTCATTATAGATTGGGAGGGAGAGGGGTTACATACACACGCACAGCTCATCTTTCTGGTGTTTTTTTTTGCCATCGGTTGAAAAGAAAGACTTATCTTTCTAACGCCGGTTTACTTACATGCACAGCGCTCGGTACTTTATTCGACAATATCCTTGGTGGCTGATTGTTTCCCTCCCGCTTATTCTTGTAATAGAATATGGGATATCAGCACCAACATGTGAAAAGGGTATAAAAGACAAAGTAAACAAAACCCGTTTTCAATGGATGCAAACAGCCCAATATAAGCTCTACCTAACACAAAAACCGTTTTTAGTTTTTCAGTTTTCATAAGATTTATAATGCAGTTTGAGCAAACGATCTAAAAATTTTAGAGCCACAAAATGACATTATCCTCACACAGATTGTTTTATACACCCTTTACTCCACAACAAAGCAAACGGTCTATATGCAAAACATTAAAAGGGGAAGCATGCGGAAAGCTATTCACTCACTCCTATAGCGAGAACCATAAGCCTTTGTCAAAAATAGGGCAAATTTTATTTCCATCTCGCTCACACATATGAGACATACAGTACAAAGCAAAGGGTGTATAAAACATTTAGACGAATTTCATACTCCAGCTAGGGTCTATAAACAATGGCGAGCTACTTTTTCATGATAACATCGTCGTATCGATAATAACATATTTAGAATGATCCTACGCATCGTTTTGACCATATAGACTTGCAAGATTCCTGGTGAAAATTAATTAGCGATTTAAAAAAAGTTGCAAAATTTTCAAACGCGTTTTTATTCGAAACGTCATAAAGGAACATAGACCCTTTTCACGTGTTGGAGTTGATATGATTTATTTGGTTTCTTTCAGACAAATGAAATGTGCCAGTGATGAGAAAGCTTGTTAGTGCCGGTCCGGCATAGAATCTCATTCCGATAATTCCACCTCCAAGGAAGTTCATTACAGGAGTAGAGCCGGTTTTGTGGATGTATTAGAAAAAAGAAAAATGAGCACATAATTTCGTTCTTTGGAAGATAAATGAAAAAATATTAATTGATAAGATCAAATGTTTTGACTTGCTTTATTTGGCAACCCCTTGAGTAAAAGGTCATGACTTGTAGATGGTAAAAATCGATGTTAAAAGTGTATTAGTACAAATAAATAGTTCTAGTATTGGTGTAATAGTTAATTTCTGATTATATCTTGCGACTCCTTGAATGGAAAGCTGTGACTTGTAGCCTTGTTATCTTCTTAAAAGAAAATATTTGAAAAGTTTAAACTTCAGTTTAAATCCTGATGTGCTAGTTGTTTGGACTAGCAAACTATTAACATCAATTTTGGTCATTTATAAATCGAGCCAATTAACAAGATTGGTCGAAAAATGAAGCATAATTGAACTTTTTTACGTATACCTACTAGTCTGAAATACATTTTCGTCATCTTCGTCAAGCTCTTTTAGCAACGGAGTCCCGACATATAGTTCAAAATCAAAATCAATCATATTTCTACTAGAACCAGTGGCTTGTACTATCGCACTTCTAACATCGATTTTCTTCATCTTCAAGACAAGCTCTCAAATTTTTTTCGTTTGTGCTTTGAATATGTTTGTAAGAATTTACACTATTTCGCTTTTGTGTTTGTACAGGCTTAATGCCTTTAATACTGCATTTTTAGTATGCAAATCTGCAATATTGGCTCTAGCTTAAGCTTGCCAGATTGCCCGGTTTTATCCGGACTAGCCCGGATATTAGTCCCGATTTTGCCAGGTTTTTCGATAAAATAGCCCGGATTTGTCCGGCCTGGATACGTGCTGAAATAAATCTGGCAACTCTAGTGCTGCCTACAACCTTCACTGACGACCGGATGCTTACAAATAAAATCGCGTTTTAATAATTATTCAATAGAAATGGGAGAAAATTCTTTCTCAAGCCATTTTCAATGTTTTCTCCCACTGTTTTCGGTGTTTTCAGTAAATTGGTGTGTGAAAAGCTGTAAAACGGGCATCCGCCACTCTCGCTTGAGTCTCAATTCGAATATGCCAAATCGGAAAATTTCACCATACCATGGTCTTTATTCGCTTTTCACGGTGCTAGGCCGGCTGGCTAGTAGCGCTAAGTAGTGATCGATATGTTTCTTGTGTGACGGACTAGATTGGCATTGAATGAGTTTCGTTTGCTTTGACCCTGAGAGCAAGTGCCCATTTCCGGTATATGCCGGTGACGTGATTCGAAAATCACGAGATTCACTCAATTTGAGGGTTGAGGTGTAATCCATACAGCTTGCCGATCATTCTTTGCAGGAAGTTCGGTGATTTTCATCTCTGTTCTAAGAATTTTAAAATTTTCCAACCAACGATTATAGTTGTTGGATGCCAATTTCTTTATAATTGTTTTCAATTCATAAATGTACATAGGTACTACATTAAAACTCAATTCAAATATTGTAGCTCACAGAACAGTTCAATCATTATTTTGTTTATTTTCCGATGATTCGTTTTTAATAGGTTAGTTGTATATGTTAAAGTATGGGTGTTACGCTTCAAGGTTCACCTGTTCCTGCGCTAGTTGTTCGCTTTACTTACCTAGTTATTAAGCTCACTCAGTTGTAGCTTATGGAGCTGTGTACCCTCTTAAAGTAAACCAAAAACGTCAAAAGCCTTTACGTCAAATTTACCACCCTGGTGGGGTGAATCATCCTTTCGGGAGGCATCTCTCGGACGAACTTTCACCATAAACTATTACGAAAAACTCTTATCTCCTGCCGCTGGTGATAAGCTTTTGATAATGGCCAACTACCGGTGCTGACACCCTACATTTAAACATAAATCCACAATTCGCGTCGTAAATAAAGGAAACTCGCGAGCAGCCAACCGAGGGACTTTTCCTGGTATCTACTTCGTCAGATTTTTTTCCCTTGCATTTTGTTTGCTTCCATCTCATGATGATCGTTGTCGATGACGATAGCTTATCGAACATGATTAAAAACTTGGCTTTTATTGCCATGTTCAGCATAACTCATTTAGAGCCACTTACATCGGTGGGGAATTGTTTTTGGCCCCCTTTTCTGTTCTTGTCGAATGGAAAAAATGTACTTTTGTACATGTAACAGGAAAATGCAATGTAATTTTTTCCATAATGAATAGGATTAAATTTCTCAGTTAAATTAAAATCACTTGAATTACACATAACATGTAGAAACTGCTCCTGTAATTCGATGACGTTAGCAATCAATAAAGTAGTAGTCGTACTGTGAAATGTGTTTATTTACTTCTAGAAATTCATTTGAAACAAAACATGACTCCTCTTTATCCTTTCAGCGGGAAAGAACCGAGTTCTGAAATTTTTTTATTGTTATTCTATTCAACTTTCCCTCTCAATGGCTGGTTGATTAAAATCATATGTCAGGACAGCAATTAACTTTCTCTCGCGGACAGCGGCATCGCAATTGCCTTTGTCATTTTATAAATATTTTCCCGTAGTCGGGAATTCCCATTTGTTGATGGAAGCTGAGTTTTTCCATCCAATCAACGTCACTAAACGCGAAAGAGTCCTTCAACCCTGGTCGCTCTCGAATCTTTTAAAATGCATAATCAGAACCTTAGCTTCCGGATGGATGACCGCAGCGGAAAATCCCTCATTGTGGTCCACTCTCAGAATCAAACCAATTGATGAACCCGATCACTCACTGACCAAAACGGCCACTTCCGGGGGTCACGCTTTCTTTGTGAGCGTGTTCCGTGACACGTTCAACGAGTGGCGACGAAGCGTAGCAAAAATACTACGCACCAAGCGCCGTGACGCGTGTGATGATATAAAATTTATCGGCGCAAAACACGGTTCAACGTATATAGCGTCTAAAAAACTCTACACAGACAACGAACCGTTTTTGGGGTGAAAACTCATGGCGGCGGATGTCATTGGAAGTGGCTGATGAACTTTCCCCCCGCGTGACGGCTCGACTCGGTCGTCCGGCCACAGTTTTCCGGGGTGCTGCTGCATCAATTTGGCCGTGAATCATTCGCGCGGATTTGATTGACAGGTGCATACGAGATGGGGAAAAAAAGAAAATAATGAAAATGTCTGTTTTTCTTTCCGATTGGTCATATTTATAAACTGTTACTAAAACCATTTCAATTTTGCCAAAAATACATTTTCACGACTTGTAAGAAACTTTTTTAACGTTCCCATTATTAATATTGAGCGTGGTCAAAATGCCTTGATATTATGCCTAGTATTTTTTCAAATTCAAGAATATTTCTTCACAAACACAAGTCAAAATCAATGCATAAAACTTCGAAATCTGGTGTATCTCGAAAAAAAAAAATTGTTTGTAATTTGTTTGTTTGGTTGCAATCGATTTAGGAATTTCAAAAATCACCAGAGGGAGGACCAAAGGAAATTCGGAAATTCGAAATTGGATGCCAAATGACTTAAAAATGCATAAAACATCAAGATCTGGTGTTATCTCAAAAAAATTATTTGGTCCAAAACCGACTTTCTGGAACTTCGGAAAATCGGTCGTTTTTCGGAAAACGGACTAAGTTTCAAGAAGTCGATTTTTGACCAGAAATTTTTTCTCGAGATAATCCACGTTTTATGATTTTTTAAGTCGTTTGACATCAAAATTGAAATTTCGAATATCCTTTGGTGTCCTCACTTTGGTATTTTTTGAAATTTTATAGTCGATTTTAGACTATTAGATCAGCACGCGTTCGGGCTATTTTATCTTAAAACCTGGCAAAATCCGGGCATTTTATTTCAAAATTGTCGACCAAATTTCCGGGCTAGTTTGATCAAAACCCAGAATAAAAATCAAGAAAAAAACTTGAAGAATAATTGTTTCATCGAAATTTGTCAGCTGATTTTAAATTGCATTTTAGGCTTTCAAAAAAAATCTTGTTTTTTTAATGATTCGTTTTAATTTTTTCTCACCATTCAAATGGATTCTTCCAAAATAACGAGATTATTTCCATAAGTGTATCCTGCCACATCTGGCATTGGAAGCATTCGTCAAATTCCCACATTGTATCGATGACGGCTGTCTGGTGATTCTCGGTATTGCGAAATGCCAAAATTCCTCACTTGTGCTGGTGGCAGCCGGCAGAGGAGATTGGAAATTTTGGCAATCCGGTAGCCAACCAACAAGCAATTCAAAATGGCGATTGTTTTTCACCCGCACCCGATATGATAAACTATTATTTGCATGCAGACGAAAGCGTTGTTGTTTGGATATGGAGATTCGGTTTTGCACCCACCCCGTTGGGACTGTTTTTTTCTCAATTTGCTTTTCCTCTCGCTGGGTCTCTTCACTGGAACCGAACTTAAATGTACTTTTCGACGCTTGGATGCACCCTTCACCCCGTTAACGCCCCATTCTAATCGAATGAAGCTGAGCAGAACATGTTCAAATGATGGGGGATGGTGGTGTTCGACGCGCTTCAAAAAACGGTATCCATCTGCTGACTGCCGAGATACACCGGCGAACGGATATTTAGGTAAACAATAAACAGAATAATTTTCCGCTGGCGTGGGCCCGGCCCGGCCATATTCCAATTACCCGAGACGAGACGCGAAACTAGAAGAGCGTAAGTAACGTGTTTTTCTGCAACTTTGAAGGTTACTTACTTGGTGTAAACGCAGCAGTTTACGTGTTTGCTCACCTCCTTAGGTTGGGGTGCTATTTTTGAGTGTGACTTGCGCTTTGCTAGAGGTCCATCGATGAATAATGGGCGCGCGAATATTAACGCGATAAAGATTTGCGTGTTTCGCGCAGTTTCTAGCTCACAGATTAGATCAGCTTCCATGCTGTTTTTGCCGATTAGTTTCATTGTACTCTATGAGAATTTGGATTCTCAAATCAATTCTTTTCTGAAATCAAACTAAAGTTGAGGATTTCAACTGAAAATAAAAAAATAGAACCATTTTGACTTTAATCTCAATGCTCCAAGTATCGTTATAAATTCAAAAGTTTCTTCAATCTAAGCCCCTTTTCAATAGTAGCGCTAATCCGACTTTAATTGCCAGCTTCCAATTGAAATGTAATGTGTTACAAATAAACCCCGGCAAGTCGATCTGTAATTGAACGGAGACAAAAAAAAGAGCGAGTCACAAAAAACGAATCGTTCTTGTCGCAAACCAGTTCTTCTAGTATAGTGCGGCTGCTGGTGATGCTGCTGCCTGTGGTCGAAATAATCAATTCTCAAGGTATATCGAATAACAATGAGAGAGTAAATACACACCCGACCGACAGATCAACAGATGCAGCAGCCTACCGTCAGCAATCGTATCAGAGGACACCACGCTGGATTGGTTCAATATTTTTTTCGAAACTTCTCGGAGTTTTATTGGATATTGAAAATGAAACAATCTGTTTCAAATTTTACGTTTGTACCAGTTAAGTTCGTTATCTATATCAAGCTGCTTGCGGAAAACTTAGAAAGTATGGAGTTTCTTCTATAACGCATTCTGTTCCATTTCTTCGTCTTGACCTTAAAACCCGCCGTCCTTAAAGACCCGTCGGCCTTGAAGACCCGTCGGCCTTAAAGACCCGTCGGCCTTGAAGACCCGTCGGCCTTGAAGACCCGTCGGCCTTGAAGACCCGTCGGCCTTGAAGACCCGTCGGCCTTGAAGACCCGTCGGCCTTGAAGACCCGTCGGCCTTGAAGACCCGTCGGCCTTGAAGACCCGTCGGCCTTGAAGACCCGTCGGCCTTGAAGACCCGTCGGCCTTGAAGACCCGTCGGCTTTGAAGACCCGTCGGCCTTGAAGACCCGTCGGCCTTGAAGACCCGTCGGCCTTGAAGACCCGTCGGCCTTGAAGACCCGTCGGCCTTGAAGACCCGTCGGCCTTGAAGACCCGTCGGCCTTGAAGACCCGTCGGCCTTGAAGACCCGTCGGCCTTGAAGACCCGTCGGCCTTGAAGACCCGTCGGCCTTGAAGACCCGTCGGCCTTGAAGACCCGTCGGCCTTGAAGACCCGTCGGCCTTGAAGACCCGTCGGCCTTGAAGACCCGTCGGCCTTGAAGACCCGTCGGCCTTGAAGACCCGTCGGCCTTGAAGACCCGTCGGCCTTGAAGACCCGTCGGCCTTGAAGACCCGTCGGCCTTGAAGACCCGTCGGCCTTGAAGACCCGTCGGCCTTGAAGACCCGTCGGCCTTGAAGACCCGTCGGCCTTGAAGACCCGTCGGCCTTGAAGACCCGTCGGCCTTGAAGACCCGTCGGCCTTGAAGACCCGTCGGCCTTGAAGACCCGTCGGCCTTGAAGACCCGTCGGCCTTGAAGACCCGTCGGCCTTGAAGACCCGTCGGCCTTGAAGACCCGTCGGCCTTGAAGACCCGTCGGCCTTGAAGACCCGTCGGCCTTGAAGACCCGTCGGCCTTGAAGACCCGTCGGCCTTGAAGACCCGTCGGCCTTGAAGACCCGTCGGCCTTGAAGACCCGTCGGCCTTGAAGACCCGTCGGCCTTGAAGACCCGTCGGCCTTGAAGACCCGTCGGCCTTGAAGACCCGTCGGCCTTGAAGACCCGTCGGCCTTGAAGACCCGTCGGCCTTAAAGACCCGTCGGTCTTAAAGACCCGTCGGCTTTAAAGACCTGTCGGACTTGAAGACCCGTCGGACTTAAAGACCCGTTGGCCTTAAAGACCTGTCCGCCTTAAAGACCTGCCGCCTTAAAGACCTACCGGCCTTAAAGACCCGTCGGCCTTAAAGACCTATCGGCCTTAAAGACCCATCGGACTCAAAGACCCGTCGGCCTTAAAGACCTGTCGGCCTTAAAGACCCATCGGACTCAAAGACCCGTCGGCCTTAAAGATTCGTCGGCCTTAAAAACCCGTCGGCCTTAAAGACCCGTCGGCCTTGAAGACCCGTCGGCCTTGAAGACCCGTCGGCCTTAAAGACCCGTCGGCCTTAAAGACCTGTCCGCCTTAAAGACCTGCCGCCTTAAAGACCTACCGGCCTTAAAGACCCGTCGGCCTTAAAGACCTATCGGCCTTAAAGACCCATCGGACTCAAAGACTCGTCGGCCTTAAAGACCTTTCGACCTTAGAGACCCGTCGGCCTTAGAGACCCGTCGGCCTTAGAGACCCGTTGGCCTTAGAGACCCGTCGGCCTTAAAGATCGGCCTTAAAGATCCACCGGCCTCAAAGACCCGCCGGCCTTAAAAACCCGATGACAGTAAAGACCCGCCGGCCTTGAAGACTCATCGGCCTTGAAGATTCACCGGCCTTAAAGAAAAAATCAAGAACTATTCTGTTCCATTTCTTGGTATCTTGGCCTTAAAGATCCACCTTCCTTAAAGACCCGCCTACCTTAAAAACCCGCCGTCCTTAAAGATCCATCGGACTTTAAAACCCGCCGACCTTTAAGATCCATTAGCCGGCCTTAAGGACCAACCGGCCTTAAAGACCAACCGGCCTTGAAGACCCGCCGACCTTAAGTATTTTGTGAGGGCTCTAGGGCTTTAGAACATTGTGAAGATTTTAAGACTTTAAGATCCCCCAAAGCTTAGCGAGTCATCAAAAAATTTCCGAGTCTTATGAACCTTTCGAACCCTTAAAAATCTCCCTATGAAGGTCTTAAAAACCTTCCCCCATAACAGCTTAGGAGACTCTCCGCTATAAGAGGTTCAGAGGCTTTGGTAGATTATACGAGGCAACGCCTCAATGCCTTCCTAATACGGAATTTTACGGGATCTTGAAACTCCTGTTCGATTTCATGAGAAAAGCGAAGCGTAAGTTCAAAATTTTCCCGAAATGGAACTTGTAAGAGCTATGTGAACCGAATTTTCAGTTTGTCCTAAAGATGGCTAATCATAAAAAAACTCCGGCCTCTAAATTAAAGTTTCCCGTTTAAGCTTTGAATATATCTAGGGCTTAAGGGCAAATGTCAAGATTGAAATTTTTAAGGTGATTTGAAGACTTTTCCAAGCGAGTCCTTGAAAACCTGAAGCGTGGTTGCGATGAACTTTCAAAGTAATTGGATAACATTCCAGAACAAAGATTTTACGAGAATTTGAAACCTTTCATTGGCAAGCTTTTTAAGCCTTTCAAAAGTGAGACCCTGTAGATTGTCTAGGCTAAGGCCTCGAAAGACAAAGGTGTTTGTATGATTGATCATTGATGTCAAAGACTCACGGCCAAATCGATGAATCTCATTTTGACGGTCGCCATTGAAGAAGTAAACATTTTTCGTTTTTGCCGCATTCTACCTTTTTCATTTGTCAACAAATTGAAACATTCTAGGGCAAAAACCGAACCTCACAATCTTGAATACGACCTGCTGCTGCTGCTACTTATGGCTTGCCACTGCATGTATTTCGCGCAATTGATGCCTCCCATCTCTGCTGCCCTCGCTTAGTAATAATAATAATAATCGTTGAGTTCGTCGTCGTCGTCGTCGCTGCCGTCATCGTCATCAGGTATCGGTCGACAGTTCAACACTTCAAATTTCTCGGATTACTCCGCTTCTACTAGAAGTCAGGGGAAAAAGCGCCGAGAAGAGGCTGCTATATGGGCTATACCTGTAGAGTTGTGAAGTTGCAGTGCTGCTTTAGCTAGACCTTATGATGGATTTCAGTTTCCTGCCCCTACTACTAGCTGAGCTCGTCAACGAGAGTACAATAATGTGGTGGCAAAGGATGTGCTCGTTATTCATGGGTAGCCCACGAAGTCTGGTCCAATTGCCGCTGGCAGCGGCAGGCATACAATTTTTCATTTTATTTTGACAAAAATTGTCAGAACTAATTAGATAATGGGGGGATTTATTGTAGCTGGGGCAGACACCCGTTTTCGTTTCGTTTCCCTGACTGAAGGCTGCCGGGCTGTCAGGTTTTTTTTATTTGTTGTGTGTTGAGTTGAATGTGGATTGACAGAATTCGCGTCTAGTCATAAGCTCATAAAGTTCTTCAATCATCATCTCGTACCGGCTCCAGCTCTCTGTGGTAGCAGATAGATAGACAGATAGATCTCGTGCGCCTTTCCGCTGAAGCTTAGAAAAGCTAACAGCTATCTCAACTTGCCGTTGATTTAAGCCGGCTGCTGCAGATTTACGTCACTTGCTTCGCATTTCAAGTATTGCTTTGAAGCGGTTATTTTCTGTTTGCTGCTATAAATCGAGGCATGAGAAATCGAATCGGGGAACCAGTAGTTGCGGATAGAGGTTGGGTAGTTTAACGAAAGACTCCCTCTGCTGACTTCTGGCAGCGGTTTGTGTGGCTGATGAATGCTGTTTGCAAACGGTCGTACAGCTCATTATTGTTATTATTACTATCACCATTATGATCACCTGGTGGTGCTGTCGGTGAATTAGCATTATGCTATTTTCGTTCCGATTTGAGGCGTACGAGCGTCGTGTGTGCTTATATAGCTAGCTAGCTTGGGCGCGCGCAGTGTTTGCCCTATCCGAGCGAGTTCGGCTAGACTTGACGGCGAGCGGACGGATTTTTCCAGTGAGACTTGAGAGATTTAGGAGGTCTCCCTGTTTTGCGCTTTGGCTGCTGAGTTCAGCTCTGCTAAATGAGGGCTAATGGTGAATTATTCATGAATTGTGAACAGTTTAGGTTTAATTTTATTCTCATCGAACTTGCTTGGGAGACCCAAGCCGGATACTTTGTTGCTTTTCGATAATTTTTGTCTCTTAAAATGGATTAAACAAGTTATTTAATTAAGTTCCGAACCTTCTCATGCTTCGAAAGTACATAAATTTATCTTCAGATTTTCTACCCTATAAATAATTTTAAGACACTCCTGTAAGTATGTTTCATATCTCAAAACGGCTTTCAAATTTAAGAAGCTTCCTGTATTTTACGGTCAGCCTTAAAAATCAGGCGCTGTCTTCAAGACTAGCCTTGCCCTGAAGTCTTGTTTAGGCTTTAAAGACCAATGACTTGCGGGATGCATTTTAACCTTTAAGATCCGTCCCGGCCTTAAAAACTCGTCCGGCCTTAAAAACTCGTCCGGCTTCAAAGACCCGTTCTGACCTGTGAAGCCTCCAAGTTCTTTCTTGGCCTTAAAGACTCGTTCGGCCTTTAAGACCGTTTCGATTAAAAATACATGTTTGGTTTCTAAAGTCCCGATTTTTTATTGAAGACTCCAAGCGACCTTTCAGACAAACCTTGGCCTCAAAGGTTCGGTATCCCTAACATGTCCTTAAAACACTTGAGTGTGAAGGCCTGGTTTCTTAAATATCAGCGTTGCGATACAGTCCCAACCTTATGAGTAATACGGTAAGTTGGTTTGAAAACTTACTTAGTGAGGTCTTAGAAGCGTTTAAAGCCTTTAACCCTTTACGAGGTTTTGCTTGGCGACATTCCTTTTGATACCTTGAAGACCATCTACCCAAGGCATTGAAGATTTCTCTCTCTTTCTCTTGAAAACTTATCAGAGCAATGCTTTGTATATAAGCGAGACCTTCAAGATATCCCGAAGTAAGACCTTTTGAAACCTATCCAAAAGGAAATTAAATGAAGCTTTTTCCCTAAGATCTCTCGAAATGACACTTAAATAGATCTTGAAAATCTCACGCACTTGGCCCTAAATAACTCAAACCCCACTAAAGTTAAAAGCATTCCCTACCCAAGACATGATGATATTTTGCCGAGAGTTTGAAAATCTTCCAAAGCAAAGGCCTTAAAGACCTCTAGAAGGAACGAGATTATTCCTGGAGAACCTTTCGTGACTTTCCGAGGCAAGGCGTCTTCAATTCTTGATCCCTATATCGCTTCGCAAAATTGAAAACTCCCTTGTAAAAATGTCGCGAGGCGATATATGAGGCCTTTTAAAATTTCTTGAAAGGGGTTTTAAATACTACTTTAAAAAAACATTTCTCCCAAACCATTTCCTCTCATTCCTCTTATTTTCATAGAGGCTTTGATGATTATCGGTCGAGAACTTAGAAACCTTCCAAAGCGAAGGATTTTGGAAAAAGGCCTTGACTATATTTCCAAATGAGGCCTTGAAGACCTTTCGAAGAGATTCCGAAGAGCTTCCAAAGCAAGATCTTGACGAATTTCCGAGACAAGGCCGTGAAATCCTTCCGAGGAAAGGCCTTGACAAGTTTTCTAAATGAGGCCTGGAATACCTTTCGGAGAGGTTCTGAAGAGCTTCCGAAGCAAGATCTTGAAGAATTTCCGAGACAAGGCCTTGGGAACCTTCTGAGGAAACGCCTTGACAATATTTCTAAATGAGACCTTGAAGACTTTTCGGGGAGGTTTTTAAGAACTTCCGAAGCAAGATCTTGACCAATTTACGAGACAAGGCCTTGAGAACCTTCCGAGGAAAGACCAAGAGAATCCTTCAGCTCCCAAAAAGCCTTCACAACCTCGTGAAAAGTGACGTTTACGACTTTTCGATACCTTGAAATGATCAGAGAAACCTTCCACAGCGGAGCATTTTGAAAAAGGCCTTGACAATATTTCTAATTGAGGGCTTGAAGACTTTTCGTAGAAGTTCTGAAGAGCTTTCGAAGTAAGATCTAGACGAATTTACGAGACTTGACTTCGGGAACTTTCCGAGGAAAGGCCTTGACAATATTTCTAAATGAAGCCATGAAGAACTTTCAGGGAGGTTTTGAAGAGTTCCGAAGCAAGATCTTGACGAATTCGCGAAACTTCTGAAGAAAGGCCCAACCTCTTAAAAAGTGGCATTTACGATTTTTCGAGATGAGGCCTTGAAATGATCTTAGAAACCTTCCAAAGCAAAGGATTTTGGAATAAATATTTTTAAATGTAGCCTGAAAGATTTTCGGGGAGGTTTTGAAGTGTTCCGAAGCAAAATCGTGACGAATTTACGAGACAAGGATTTAAAAACCTTCCTAGGAAAGGCCAAGAGAATCCTTCAATTTTTCGAGATGACGCCTTGAAAAACTTCTAAAAAAAGTTAGAAACCTTTTGGGAAGGTTTTGAGCAACTTCCGCAGCAAGATCCTGACGACATTCTGAGACAAGTGAAGGAGCTCCAACTCCAGATCTCAAAATCCTTCAAGGTCTCGTGAGAAGAAGGGTCTATGACGATGTTTCGAGGTCAGGCCTTGAAGACCTTCCGAAGCAATTTCTTGAAACTTTCCCGAAAGGTTGAATGCCACTGAAGACAAGGCCTTGGAGATCTCCCAGGTCTCAAACATCATTTAGGGACACGTGAAAAGGAGCTTTGGCGATGCTTCGAGTTGAGGGCTTGAAGACCTTTCTTGAAGGGATGTCTTGGAGCCTTATGGAATGTTTTCAAGAGTTTTTGAAGCAAGCCCTCAAAAAGCCTTTCGGGAAGGTTTTGAACAGCTTACACAGCAAGATCCTGATGACTTTCAAGGCCTTGATAACCTACTGAGTTAAGGCCTTGTAGCTCCTCCAGATCTCAAAATCTTCAAGGTCTCGCGGGAAGGAGCTTTGAAGATGTTTCGAGGTGAGGCCTTGAAGACCTTCCGAAGCAATGTCTTGAAACTTTTTCGAAAGGTTTTGAAGGCCTTGGAGATCTCCCAGGTCCCAAACATCCCTTAGGAACTCGTGGAAAGAAGCTTTGATGATGTTTCGAGGTGAGGGCTTAAAGAATGTCTTGAAGCCTTATAGGAATGTTTTCAAGAGTTTTCGAAGCAAACCCTCAAAGACTTTTCGAAACATGGCTTTGGAGAAAAACCAGGTCTCAAAAAGCCTTAAACACTTCGTGGAAAGAGGCTTTGACGATGTTCCAGATTAGGCCTTGAAGAACTTCCGAAGCAATGTCTTAAAAAATTTTTAAGAGCTTTTGAATATTTTCAGAGACAAAGTCTTACCGATCTTTTGAGACAGGCCTTGAAAATTTGTTGTTGCAAAATGCTATAGATCTCCCTACCGAGAACTAACATTAAGGATTCCTTAAGCACTAAAGGTTGACTTATGGTTGTGTTAGCGATTTTTTCTTTCAAAATTTCATAAACAAAAGCTTACTTCTAGAAGTACTTACATATTTTTTTCTTTTTTATTTACAGGTAAAGACGACTAAATAAACTTCAGAAATCCATCTACCACGCTAAGTATAAAACATGAAATTTTCCCTGGTTCATTCCGAACCACCGAAAGATACAAATTCGCAAAAGGACCTCCCCCCCGAAAGAAAGAAGCCCACAAAAAAGTAAACATCCAACAGCAACCGTCTCATAAATCAGAAACAAGTTTGCAAACATCAGCGTATGTCATCGAGCTTTCACCGATTTCGGTTCGTTTGTTTTCTCAGGTCTCTGCGATTGTATGAGTGCTGTCGCTGTCTTAAGTTATGATTGTGGGATCGTGTTTGGCAACGAAAAAAAAATAAGGGAAAAAAACAAACCCCCCGAAAACACTTTGCGAAAACCGCGCTCAAAGAGGACCGATTAAAACAGAATCATAACTCAAAACGAAATCAGTCCAAATGTGGATGACCGATTTTTGCGGGTTGCAGATGAAAAAAAAACACTCCAAATTCGTAACCTTATTTTGGTTGTTTCGGGCTGTTAGTTTTGGGAACCAGGAGGGGAGGAGGATGTCTGATTTTTACACCCACATCAGATGTCAGGAACCGCGATCAAGTCGCGCGCACGTAGAAGTCAATGGTCGGAGAGTGCGCTCTTCTCAATAATTTTCCAATGCGGTTCGGGGTTTTTTTTTTGCTCCTCCTTCTTGCGGTTCCAAGTTTGTACGAAAGCAGTTACGAAAACGGTCGAAATTTATTATTTATGATTAAATGTGAATTTATTCGTTCCATTCGGTCAAATGTCTAGCAATAACATCATGATCCGGGTTAATTTGTGACGACCACCACCATTGGTGGTAAAAACCTCTCCTCTTTGACCTGGTGGAATTTATAAGATGTATTTTTACCTGTCGATTTTTTTTGTATACGCATATTTCAAAATTTTATTTTCGTATTCTTCTGTTTGCTTTTAAAAGATCACCTTAACCAAAGCAATTTTTTACATATTTTTAAAAACAAACGCAGAATTACTTTCTTCTGTTCCATTTGACTGCCAGAGATCCTCCGATTTATCCGATTTGTTCCGCTGCAGGTCTTAGCTGCTCCCAGTAGGTACATTATCGTTATTGCAGCTGTACAAATATTTACCCATTACCTTGTAGCGAACTAAAGTATGTATATCGCAAAACGGTTTGTTCAGCTTAGCCCTAATTCCTTCACAATCAATAATCCTTGCGGCTGAGACGTGACTACCGTTTATGCCGGCACCCACCACCTTCATCAACCATCTGTTTTGAAGCGGCTGTAAGGTACAAAATTCATTAGCGAAAGCAGCTCTTCGAGTTGCTGCTGTTGAGCTTCGATAAATTGAAGATATAAAGGAGAAAAAAACTAACATAAACCCTTAATCACACCTCTCTAGGCTCAAGAGTTGGCTCGCGCCTGCTCAAGATATGCAAATTTCTCCGGGCTCGTAGTTATTGTACACAGTAGAATAAACTTCTTCAAAGTGAGGCGGCGCGATGTTAGAAAACACCTCTCCTCAAGCAAGGCTTCGTGTCGATACCTATAGAGGTGGTAGAGATTGAGTTGTCAATGACGGTGTTGATGTTTATTTGCTCTCAGCTAGGATTACCCTATCTCAATCCAACAACAAACGATGGACCGGTTACAGTCCGGCGAGTGAAACGGTATCGTTCGTGTACAATGGCCGTTTGGCGATCTACTGACCGGGGGTACCCGCCCATTCGGTTTGATGTTAATGAAATCACTCGACGGGACCCGGCTGGTTGCAACCAACGAATGCATTAACACTCAATGAAGCGATGTGGCGGCAGCCTTGCAGTAGTTCATTGCTTAGGAAAACAATCCGCAGCCCAAGATGTGGGGATAAGCCGAACCGATTTGTAGCTATTGTAATTGCTCTATTAGTGACCCGGATTGGAGTCCGGCAGTTGGTGAAAGCTTGCATGAAGCTTGAAGTTCTGCTGATAGTTTGACATAGCAAGTTGAACAAATCATACGATGACCAAAATAGTTTGAAAATTGAAATTTGGCCACTTTGCTTGATAAAGGCTCGTGCGAAATACTCAAATGGTTGCCCAAATGGTAGATTCTCGTTTAAGGATTGCATTCCAAGGTGTGGCGGAGCAACCGAGTCTCCCAAATATGCTACTCTGAGCCCACGGGCCATGATTTACTTCACGTAAACCTCCGTATACGTGGGAGTACCCCAAACTCCACATGGAGCTTCTTACCTTAGTTCTTGCCTTAGTCCTCAAACTGTCGATAAACTATCCTTTAGTCAGGTCATACTTGCGCTCATGCACTTCACGGCATATTTATTAAAGAATCCACTCCATCAGCAACGCCCCACCTCTTCACGACTCAAGGTTCGACCTCTTTTCTAACGACTCAAGGTCTGACCTCTCCTCGCGTTGAGTTGAGCTCCGCAGTTTACGTAATTTCTCGTTTCAACTAATCGGGTCTTGCAACATCGGGATCTTGACCCTCCGTAACGTGTGTCGCCCCTGCTTCTGACACATCTTGTGCCAGACTTCTTGCATCCAAGTACTGGCACCTGGCATCCAGATTCACCATTTCTTCCGCGCAGATTTGGCAAGGATCTGTCGGAAGCCTCTAGTGAGTTTTGTAGGAGTTCTCTTAGCCGTACATCTGCAATCGTTAGGTGTACGGACACTTATTTCCACTCTAAACCACAGGAAGTTAAAATTCATCTCAGAGTTGCTGATCTGAAGGCAAAAAATGGTACTCTTCCACAATCCACTAAACGCAAAAAATTAATAGATATTCAAGGAATTTCCCTCTACGCTACGCAAGGCACTCTCAGGGACCGCAGCACTCCCTTTTGTCTTCTCTGGGTTCTTGTTGCAATAAGTCGACTTATGGTATAACCACATACACTCCCAACATTCAAGCAATTGCGGTCGAGAAGACTTAGCTCTCGCACGAAGTGTAACCTGTACATGACGCTCATAAAACCGGTTGTTCTCTACGGGCACGAGACATGGATATTGCTCGAGGAGGACCTGCGTATCTTTGGTGACGTGTTTTTGCTTTCGCGGCTCTAAGGCGAACCCAGTATCCAGAAAGTGGTGAAAGCTGGACGGATACGCTGAGTAGGACATGTTGCAAGATTGCCGAGTCATAACGAGCGAGGTGGTTAGACCAAGTGAAGCGTGATCTGGCGAATGTGGGATGTCCGGGAAATTGGAGAACGGGTGCCATGGACCTAGTGAAAGTTTGGAATTATGTTCATTAAGTCATGCCGTGAATCCACTTGAGGCTTCTGATCCACCTAGAATCCCAATGATACTATACTTCAAAGTAGAAGGTCATACTCGTGCTAGTGCTCTCCACAGCTGGCCGGCCTTCGACCAGACCGAACTGAGCGCCATTAGGAAATTTAAAAACAACAGAAGCTAAATCTCGAGTTATTCATACCCTAGATCCAAAAACCGAATACTAATGATTAAAATGAATTTCTTGAATTAAAAACTATTGATTCAAGCTCACAAACATTAAAGATTTTGTTTCTAGATGAAAATATTTGCCCATGAAGTTCAAGTGTCTCGAAAAAATGCTGATGGCGTTCAGTTCGGTCTGGTCGAATCCCGACCAGCTATACTTACGAATGAATCCACTAGAAAATAAAATAACGACCTCACCTCTCGCAGTCTTAAGGCCTGAACTCTCTTCTAGCGATTCAAGATCCGACCTCTCCTTATGGCAACGAGAGCTCCTGTGACAGCACACGTTTAGGACATTATGTACGATTCGGACGTCATCCTCCCGGCGTCGTCGTCGGAAGCCACTCTACACCAAAGGGTATTCCCAGTCAGTGAAAAACCTCTTTCCCTTCGACGTTCACTGTAGTGGAGGTCAAGCCTTATCCTTACAGCTTCAATCGTAGGAAATGACACTAGTTGGATACTTCCGAAGGTGAAGCTCTCACTCACGCACGCGGTAACTGTACTGGACAGGGGTTAGTCTATTCCGACGATCGATCGATCTTCCTAACTTTTCTTTCTCTGGTTCATTCTGCAAAATCTTTGTAAGTTACACTGTCGCTACCCAGGCCCCGTCACCGTATTGAGCCTTTGACTATGCATTTATGGCCTCTCCACTTTACGACTTGAAGTCTGATCTCTCCTCTAATGACCCAAGCTAAAACGTCTTCTCGTAATGGCTTAGGTCTGACCTCTGCACTCACCGATTCGAGGTCTTCTTTACCGATAGAGACGGGACATTCTCGCGAGTTGCAGGTTTGGTCTTCGTAGAAGAGAGGTATTCCCACAATGCCAGTTGTCTGTGGCAAGTATTAGGAGTTTGGACCGGATGAGTTGCTGACTTAAAGGCTTATGCGCAAAACATTAACATTTGACATGCAGTTTGCGATGGGTTTGCCCGAACTACGATTGCCTTGCAAAGGAGTTGAAAACTGCAGTGAAATGCTATCGACTTAGGATAACTTCACTTTCCGGAAGTCGCTATGCAGAACAAGTCAGAACCAACTTCCGGTGCAGTTGATCGGACCACGATTTGAAGACGACCTTGACCTGTCAATATGATATTCAATTTAAAATGAACTTTTTTGCGAGTATGGCCGTAGAACGCACAAGCGAGAGTATGACCTACCTTTCGACGTGATGCCTCACCGGATTGGATCAAGGGCCATGCCTGTCGGATTGGGTCAATGTCCCGGTTTACGGATTGTATTTCAAGGCACGGCGAGCCATCGTGTCTTCCCAGTTTGCTACTCTGGGTCCTTGGGTACAATGGGAAGACTCATGATATACTCCGTGTATACCTTCTACTCCCTAAACTCCACCTGGGGCAGTAGAGCTAGTTCTCACCTTGAACTGTTTAACACACTATACTTCAATTCGCGCTAGTGCGCTCTAAGGCAATACTCGTAGACGAGACTACTTTCAGCAAAACCTCTCATCCTTACGACTCGAAGTCCGTACTCTCCTCTAACGACACGAGAACCGACGTCTCCTCGCAATGACTCGAGTTTCACACTTAAACCTCTACTCTTCGCGACTCGAGGCCTTATATCTCCTCTTACGACTCGAGATTTTACCTCTTCTCTTAATGACTTGACCCCTCCTCTTGTTGGTCGTAAAGACTCGGGGTTGACCACATAAACTCCCCCCCCCCCCTCTTTGAAGACTAGAGACCTTACCTATCCATTAACGACTCGAAGCCCGACCTCTTACCTCCAGGATCGAGACCCAACCCTCCTCGCATCGACTCGAGGTTGACGTACACATACCTCTCATCTGCACGACTCGAGGCCCAATCTCTCCTCTAGCGAGTCGGAGTCTGACCTCTCCTCGTAATCTCGTAATGACTCGAAGTAACCACTTAAACCGCTCAACAAGAGGTGATTAAAAGCCAGATCTCTCCTCTTGCGGCTCGAGAAGCGATCTCTTATCGTAAAAACTCGGGGTTGACCACACAAACCTCTCCTCCTGAAGACTCGAGGCCTGACCTCTCCTCTAACGACTCGAAGCCCGACCTCTTATCTGCAGGATTCGAGGTTTGCCACCTTTACGCACGTCGTGTGCCAATCGAGAGCACCTTATCCTAGACACGCGCGGAACTTAACCGCAACTACTCGGATGATTACCGACGAAGGAGTAACCCTCACCTTGCGTCGAGAGCCACTCTACCCGTGGGTATTGCCCGATCGTGGAATAATCCTTTCCCAACGATTTCCACTGCGAAGAAGGTCAAGTCTTATACCCGCAGCTTCGGTTGTTGGGAACCGCACTACTCAGAAACTCCCCGAATGTGGTGGCCACGGCATCCGCTACGCGGAAGATGTTGCCTCTTTGTAGCTTCAAACCGTGGGGTCGGTCGCACTCTACTCGACCCCGTCGATGGGGTCAGTCTACTCCGACCATTGTCCGGTTTTCTTGTATCCCTTTGGCTATTAATTCTAGGATTTTTCTGTCCGTCGTGTGACAGATCGGGAGCAGTTTGTCCTGGACTCGAATGATTCCCGACAGTGACGACATCCCAAACCGACTCGAGAGGCTTGCCCGGCATCGAGAAGCTCTTTACCCGTGAGTATCCCCAAACAGTGGTTAACCGCCTTCCTACAAAGTCCGCTACGAGGAAGGTATAGGAAGGTATAGTATCCCCGCTGTTTCCTACGTAGGAAGCGGCACTATTCGGATACTCCCCGGCTGACCTCCACTACGCAGAAGTTGATGCCTTATCTTTGTAGCTTCGTTCAAGGGACCGGACGCACACTACTCAGATGCTCCCCGGCGATGGAGGCATCCTACACCGTTCGCGTACTGCCGTTGACTCCAGCTCCTCTGCAGGGCATTCATAATCCGGTTGAACCTATCGCTGACCGTATACCAAGTTTCAGATGTGTGTACGCCAACACAGAAAATCGCCAACCTTCCAATTTCGTGATAGCTAGGCAACAGATTGAGGAAGTGTAGTGCTTACAGTATCTTGGTAGCCAGATAACGCCTGATTGTGGTACCAAGAAAGATCTCGAAACCCGGATCGGAAAGGCCTGATTTGCGCTTGCGAGTATCCGAAACATCTTGCGGTTGTTTCCATAAAAAGTCTTCTCTGCACTGTCAGACTGAATCCGCTTCTGTCAGGCTGCCTTCGTACTGTTGTTAGGCTTCGTTTTGTGGTGGACATCATCTTCATTTGCTGTTGGAGTGCAAATTCCCGGAGTAAAGTTGCTGACCTCTGATGAAGTACACTCATGAGGTTCAACCTCAGATATGATACACTTCTTAAGGGTAGATTTTGTTCCTTTCAAGTATATTTTTTTCACGTATGCGCATAGGATCTGGCTTCAATGTTGATGTACATTACCAATTTTTACTGCCATTCGTATCATTTTGGGTTAAGCTTCATGCGAAACTAGGAAAGAGAGTCGTATTTGGCATAGGATTGATTCTGTAGGTGTGGGGGTTTTGCAGGCACTCAAGTTTTCTGATGGTTAACATTTATATGTCTGCTGAAACAATTGAACTTTCACAAGAATGACGAAAATCGAGATTTTTTTTTTCATCTGAGCCATACAAATGGGATGCATGTGTTCTTCGCTACTTCAACTTTGGACCGGGCTGACTATTCCGGGTCATGGTGGCTACCCTATTATAAACTTCTCTCTTAAAGCCTTCAGATCTGGGTTGATCTGATGACACCTATGTACCTGAAAATGCAGATACTTACAACAAATAAACACAATTAGCGCAGTTTAGCTGTAGATCTCGTTTGCTGTAGTCCAAGTTGATATCAGCCTTTACTTCGAGGCCGATTGCTTTGGCTTTTACCCTAAGCTTCGCGTGCAACTTCTGTGACAGATCATGGGTGCTGCTCTTAATCGCACTTTTGGCCCCAACTAGTTTGCGTTAGATCGGCTGTTTTCTTACTTATTCCCGCTACTTATGACTCATCCTTTTCACACGAGAATAAACATCGTCTTCTTATTTTTGCTAAGGGCAATGGTTTGGGGGCTCTTTTTGGACAAATGAGCTCCTGAATTACCCTCAACTTTTTGTACCGGTGAAAGTATGACCATTTTTAAAAGCCAAATCAGGGGAAATATCTAAAATGTTGAAAAAAACCAGGATTAGGTATAGTACCCACATTCAAATCAAATGTCAACCCGTAACAGCAGCGCACCAATGTCTTGGATTAAACGGCAGATATGTAAACATCCCGTTTCGGCGGGGCGACGGCAGCATTAATTGGCAGCAAGTGCTTGCGCTAATTTAGCCAGGCCGGCACCGGCAACGGCAAAGAACAACGAACGTCAACATCTAATTTCACACTTGACTCATGGGGTCATTGGGCGGCGACGACGGATGCGCGCTGCTAATGGAACATCTAAAATTGGCCGCGTGCGAGAGAATTTTCGACGACGATTTAACTAACGATGAAGAAGCGATCGCTCATGATGCTCATGAAACAATCGGGCTGTGGTAATTGTGTCAGTTGATGCGTACACGCACATGCACATGAAGTTAGATTGATTCAATATTAAATTGAAATTTGGGAATAACAAACTGCTTTACGTTGTCCTGCAAATATGGTTCAATCTAATGCCTCCGAATACTTGAATGTCACACTCCCGACGGCGAAGTGATTATTTTTAATTTTTGTGCGAATTTGTAAATGCTGCTGCTGCTGCAACATCATCGGGGTGTAAATCGGCATCGTAGTAATAAAAATAATAAAAAGCTGCACGGTTTTTTTTTCGCTGTTGTTGTGACGTGACCAGTTTGTCGGACACAACACTTTTCTGGGAGAGACTTCGAGTGACAACAACAAAAACACACTTACTGATCAGTTCAGCATTGAAGTGACTGAAGACTGCCGGACGCCCCGGACGGATCAGGGAAAAGGAGCAAGGAGGTCCGGGTTGGAAGAGTCCAAGTGTCTGGGTTTGTCAAAAACGTTTAACTTGTCAACTTGTAAGTACTACACATAGTAGGTACATACGAATGGACACAGCCGGGTGGATATCGACCTTAACTGCTGGCCGGCAGAGCGCGCACGTGTTACGTAATCGCACTTTTATACGTACAAATATCCTCACGCTGCTGCTGGTCGCTGCCTGGTTGCACGTCGTGGTCCGTGATATTCCTGGAGGCACGAATGGGCAGAGAAGGCACGGACAGGAGTTGGATTGAAAGACAAATCTCGGTTGCAGTAATCACGACTTTGGATTTGCCGCTGCCGTTGTCGTTTGACAACATTGTTGTACGGATTCGTTTTATATCTTACTGAAAGCACTATTAAGTGATTTGTTTCGTTACTTTTTTGTCGATGAAAATTAAATTTTGTTTTCTTCTAAAAAAAGACAAACAACTTGAATCCTATTTTGTCAAAGTTGGATTTTGACGGTCGCCATGGAAATCGATTTGAAAACTTACGAAAGCACCACCCTCAGTTCGGGGTTGTGGAATTTTTTTGGGATCAAATTTGATTTTGACGGTCGCCATGTAAGTCGATTTGCTAAACTCTAAAAAGCACCACCTTATTTTAAATTATTTGTTGCCGTTAGTAAACAATTCCAAGTTCATGGAAATTTGAAGATTCTTAAAAACCAATAATCAACATCTGTTTCCGACAAAAATTGACTTTCGGATTAGTCGTAAAAACCGCACTCTATAAACTTTACTTCCGTTTAATTTCAAGTAAAAGCAGCTACAATGTTCGATCTTAAAACGTTTATTCTAACTGTTCGGACTGAATAATGATTGAACTGCGCGCGATTGATACTGGATAACAAGTAATCTATTTTTTCTCCTCCGCTTTGTGCGGTGGTTTGGTCAGCCAACAAACTGACCATAAGAATTTGGCTTTAACAAAGGGGGTGCGCGCAATAGTTGTTTCAAATGGGAAATTTGATGTGGCGCGAATATACCCTAAACTGAGAGGACCGTTTTTTGCGCAAACATACCGGCCGCCTTGAATTATTTATAATTTCAAAAAGATTCTTAAGAAATTTCTTAATTGGATCCACGACTGGATGCTGACTACGTTGCCGACTACGTTGAATCATTGTAAAAGTTCGTGGTTGAAGAAAACAGGACCGGATTTTCCAGCTCGATGAACCGCAATCCTGCTAACGAAAAACGGGTAAATGTCCGAACTGGACGTTGGAAATTGATGGTTACTTAACAGAGGGCTGCTGTGGGGTGACAGGTCCGACCCGTCCGATCGCAACCGCGTCACCCCCGATTGCTTTAGAGCTGGATCCCTGCTCAGACAAGTGGCGTCTGGTTGCACAATTGCAACATATGGTGTGATGCAAAGAAACTGGATGAAACGCTACCGGTCTACACCGGAAGCACTAATGACTTGGAAATGATGATGATGATGATGATGGGATTACTAATACGCTGAGTACTGCCGTTGCTACTGCTACTGATGCTGCTGCGACGTTGGAGAGCTTATGACAGGATGAGGAGTTCCAGCACGATGATCCGCAACCTGTTAAGGAAAAACGGGTAAGTGTCCGTAATGGACTCAGGTATTGAATGGTTACTTAACGAAGGTTAGCGGTGGGGTGACAGGTCCGACCCGTCCGATCGCAACCGCGTCACCCCTGAAGGCTTTGGTGCTGGAACTCTGCTCAGACTAGCGTTGTCTGTTCACCCTTTGGCAAATCATGAACGACGGTACAGGGCGACCCAAGGATTGTAGTTGGTGAACTATCGGTGCTGCGTTGATTCTTGATCTAACAAACGGAGATCTGCCAGACCAGTTGTACAAACTCTTGAATGATCGTATTCGTCGATGCGAGCTTAGCGACGAACTTCGATGGATCGGAACGACAAACGCATTGCTTAACTGGCTTGAGTACTGAGTAAACCTCAACGAGTGTGCAGACGACGAAAGGATTCTGGTAATAACCGTGAGATGTTTCACCGACTCTTTCCAAACAGACCGCAAGGTTTTCGGTAGGGGTTTGATGTATCGACATTTAAACTGGTAGAACTTTTGAAGGGTTAGGATCAAAAGGATCATAACTAAACTGATTATGTACAAAGATGTTGAAGCTGTCGATACACTGGATGATTCCGACTTAAGGAGAACACAACTGCCTGCCGAATTTTCTTGCTTCTGGCGAAGCTGATGGTTAAGAAGGTTGACTCTTCCATGTTTCCACCGGCCGCCGACACCAACTATACCGTCAGTAAAACGGGGATATGACAAAGTTTTCTGTTCTGAAACTGTGCCAGCAATGATCCAGCCAAAGACGGAGTTCTGTATGCTGGGGCCAGTTGGGATTTTGAAGCGACCATCGGTGAGCAAATCGAAAAAGACCTCTGCGCCTAGAATGAGGTCCACTTGTCCTGGCTTGTCGAAGTTTGGATCGGCAAGTACCACATTATCTGGTAAATTCCACGACTTGCAAGGAATAGAGTTGGTTGGGAGGCTATTCGTAATTTCGGGAAGCACATAAAATTTCATCGACGAGCCGAAGGAAGATATTCCCGAGCAACGGGGAAAAACGGAGGCTATCACTTGCTGTTTCGCGACTGTTGACCCACCGATGCGTTGGACGATAAGACAATCGGAGGAGCTTCGAAGTTCTAAGCTTTGGCAGAATCTGGTGCTAATAAAATTGAACTGGGAACCAGAATCTAATAAGGCTCTGGCTGGTCGAGAGTTCCCAGACTGGTCCTGGATGCGTACAATGGCCGTCGACAGCAAAACGTGGTGTGATGATGGGTGCGTTTGTGTGGAATGTCCAATTGTGTGTTGGTTGTTGTCAGAGAAGTCTGTAGAGTAGTCTGGCATGTGTGTAACTGTGAACGATGAGGAGGTTTGTGGTCTGGAAAGTGGGCTCGTAGAAGGGATCGGTTGGGATGACGGAGATGGTGGAGGGGATTGCGGAGCTTGACGTACGGACGGCGGCGAATTCCTACGGGTTTGCGAGACGGAGGATTGAGTGTCTGGATGCAGCAATGAATGATGGCGCGATCCGCACTGATGACATAAGCCTCTGCTGCAGACGCGAGCCATGTGACCGGGTGACAAACAATTCAGGCACAGTCGAGCCCTCTTCACTGAATCGGCACGTTCTTCGACTGTACACTTTAAAAACTTCACGCACCGGAAAGCAGAATGGAATTCATTTCCACAAAATGGACAACTCGTAGAAAATTGAGCACTGGTGTAGCTCACTCCAAACCTGGACCGTTTGACCTGGGAATCCGTAGCAGTGTCTTGATGCGCAAGGGTTTGCAAAACAGAACAGTGGTCTCTCAAAAAGCGTAACAACTCCTGGAACCTGGGAACTTCTCGTGAGTTGTGATGCGTTTCCCAGTGCCGCAACGTTGACGGATCCAATCGAGCACAGACCATGTACACTAGTAAAGTGCTCCAGCCTTCGGAAGTTTCACCTACTTTTTCCAACATCTTGATGTTTTTCTCAAAATCGCCTATAAGTTTGCTCAAACTTTCGTAGCTCTCTTTGCGCATTACTTCGACACTGAAAATCGCATCGAGGTAGGTTTTGACGATTAACTTGCGATTTTCGTACCGATTTTTCAGGGCAGCCCATGCTACTTCGTAGTTGGCTGCCGTTAACTCAACCGAGTTCACCTCCTGGAGAGCTTCTCCTGTAAGAGCGGAGCGTAGGTAGGTGAACTTGTCCATTACCGTCAGTTGGTTGTTCCAATTGATTAGACTGTCGAATGAATCACGGAAAGTTATCCAAGCTTCGATTTTCCCATCAAAGCTTGGTAGGCGAATCTCCGGAAGCTTCACCCGTGCCAAACTCGCTGATGAACTGATCGACTCCTGGGAACTGGTGGTAGGTTGTTCAGCATTTTCCGACCTGCGTGCTGATGACTGGAGGTGCAACAGCTCGCCCTTCATGTTGCAATAATCGTTCTCTCTATCCATCGAAATGCTGTCATTTTCCTCGGCCCGTGCGGTGATCAACGCCAACTCCTGCTCAGGATCGTCTACCCCGGTCACCTGGTCGGTCTGCAACTCGATTTCCGCACGCACTAGCTGAAACTGCTTGAACGCATCGTCCAGTCGTTCAATGCGTACGCCGATCAGTTCACTTCTCACTGCACTTATTTTAGCTTTATGAATAAATTTCCGCACTGTCTCGAAAACACGACACTGGCTGCTTTCGAGTTTATAAAGTTCTCGCAAGTCGCGCATGGTAACTTGTCACTATCCAGTTCTCACAGTTTCAGCTAGGCTACCGCTTTTTTCACTTTTTGCACTGTTAAACACTCAGACAGACCGCTGGAATCGACTCGACGTCTCGCAAAAAGTGAAAAGACAGCTCAACGCAATCACCCAGCTGATTGATGGGCCAATGTCAGCAATATTTCTACAACCGACCCACTTTAATTCACTCGGATATGGCTATTCCAAATTCTGTCCTACTTTATCCGGAATTCTAAACAGTAACATGCCAGACAGAGGTGTTTCGTGCAACGACCCTCCACAGACTTCCTGAACACACAAAGGAAAAGATAAATGGTACTTAGCTGTAGGTGACGATGATTGGTATCAAGACCAGCTCCTGTTGTTTGAGCATGCAGAACAAGCCAATCGCCAATCGGTTATCCAACATCAGCCTTATCCAACCGTACAGGTAAAATTAAGCCATACAGCGATCGCCTTATGCTGTTGGCTCTTCACACAAAGCAACACACTTTTGGCTAGCTATTGGCGGATAACCCCAAGAATGCAGCGACAGATCTGAGGGAAATACTTTAGCCTTTATGGCTCACTTTTTTTGTTCACTGCTGTCTTTTTGGAACTGGTTTAATTTATCCGTAATTCGCACTGCACTCATTCGCCCACAGTGGGGGAGATATTCTGTCACAGTTTAAGTCAGTATTACGGTACGGCAATCGAGAATATGTCCGTATTTTATCACGCAATCATTCTCAAAAGATGGCACAAATTTTCATTTCACTACTGAACACTTCAACCAAACCCAAGCCAAACGAGCGCGCGCGTTTTGTTGGTCTATTGTCCGTCCGTTTTCTTCTACACAGCACTTCAGGACTATTGTCCACTGCACTAGTTTTACGGCACTAGCGAGTCCCGTAATCCGGCTTCTCGAAGGACCAAAATGTTTCCGACAAAAATTGACTTTCGGATTAGTCGTAAAAACCGCACTCTATAAACTTTACTTCCGTTTAATTTCAAGTAAAAGCAGCTACAATGTTCGATCTTAAAACGTTTATTCTAACTGTTCGGACTGAATAATGATTGAACTGCGCGCGATTGATACTGGATAACAAGTAATCTATTTTTTCTCCTCCGCTTTGTGCGGTGGTTTGGTCAGCCAACAAACTGACCATAAGAATTTGGCTTTAACAAAGGGGGTGCGCGCAATAGTTGTTTCAAATGGGAAATTTGATGTGGCGCGAATATACCCTAAACTGAGAGGACCGTTTTTTGCGCAAACAACATCCATTTCGTACAAACAATTCATTCCGTTCGATTTTGGTTTCAATTTTTAATCTGTCCACTAACTAGTTCGCGACGCGCCTACAACGTTGCAACATTGTAGCAAACAAAAGTGCACCCACCCAAGTGAAGGCACCTATTTCGTAATAAAGTTGATATCGACCAGTCCTCCTTCTCGTCTCAACTCAACATTCATCATCAGTATGAACCCTTATTCCGCAAAACAAAACAAGCGTCGCGTCCTCGGAACGCAGACCAAAAATTGAAACTGAAAAATTGAAAAAGCAAAACAAAAAAAATCGCCTTACGCATTCTCATGTCACGCCGAAAAAATCATGAACCGTGCAGGGAATGAATTAAACATGATACCAATTCGAGTACAACTCCGCGCAAGCCAAAGGTTTTCTGTGACCGGCAGCCAGCAGCAGCAAAACACATCAACTCATCAACATTTATTCACGACATGTTGTTTCTCTGCTGGCTGTCCCGGTCCGGCCCGGTTCCACTGACTGTCTGTCTGTCTGTCTGTCTGTCCATTTTATATGGCTCTGCTGGTTATGCTCGACCGCCATATGATTATGATATTGTTGTGGTGGACGCTCGCGGTCGCGAATCGAAAGCGCCATGCCCCATGCCCAAACCGCTACACGGTAGAAAGTGAAAACGCCCAAAACTTTCGAGTCGGCATTGGAGCGTTTTGCGGCGGACTTTGAGCCGAGCGGCTTGTTTATTTCGATTTGAAATTAACCTGTAAATTTGCACCACTCAAATGATATTTTCAAATCTGATATGATTTTTTGATATATATAAAAAAAAATTATACAAATTACATCATATTTCATAATTTATCTGAAAACCCCCTAACGTTCTGTCATAAAATTTCAAATTACTTATATTTTATGATACCGGCTTAAAATATAATCATAAAAATGTCATAAGCGAAAAACAAGAAAAATTGCAAAAAGTTTTCAGACACGTTGAATGCCGAGGCAGATTTGAAAAACCATTAGAACAACAATTTTGACGGTCGCCATGGGCCGACCGGTTTTTTACCGATTTTCATGATGCATGGCGACCATCAAAATTTAGTATGGGAGAGTGGGGAATCATGGGCCACTTTTTTTCGTTGTTCCATAATTTCATTATTATAAAAGATAAAATGAAAATAAAAATGGTATGGTTTTCTACATTTTCAAGGTATCATAAGGTATTTTTTTAAATTTTTAATAAGTTATTTTCCCCAAATTCTGACTGTTTGAAAAAAAGCAATATTTTTTGGATTTTGAAAAATGGTAGGGAATCGTGGGCCACCAAATCCAAATTGACCAAATAACATGCAAAGTTTATGATTTGACCCAAAACTGTGATTTCCTAATTCATTTCGATATTCAAAAGCAATTTCAGATGATGAAATAAAAAAAAGAGCTGTGTATGATCGCATGGATTCCAAAACCTGGCTCGCGAACGTTTTGGCAAAATTTCTTAAATAAGATGGACAAAATATTTTTCATAACTCTTCATTTGGCATAACAAAACTGTGCAGATAGGTAAAACGTATTTTAAGTTCTGAATGTGTATAAAAAAATAAAAATATAGGTGATTCAAGATGTGTGGCCCACGATTCCCCACAAGCTATGATTTGCAAATTGGTTGCGTTTGTGTGACTTATTGATGTTTCATCAAAAATTCCTTTTCCATGTGAAAGATCATGACAAAACTAAGATCATAAGCGTATGGGCATATTTTTGATATGCACTTTAGGTTCCCCATCGATGAAATAAGCGGGTGTTTTCCCTTTATCTGAAACTAAAAAAGTGACTGACATCGCAAAAACAAACAAAACAAGAAGTATAACGGTTTAGTCTGCCAAAAAAAACTCAGAATTCACTAAATGTTTGCCATTTTTTATGAGTTTAGGAATCAATTTGTTCTCTTTTATCAATTTTAAATCGTTCTAAACTTTGCGATTTGATCAGCAGCTGGCTTCATATGAATTTTACCGGATATTAATGCTCATAGTGACTTTTAAACTTAAACTTAAACCTATTCCAACATTCGGCTTAGTTAAAAAAATTGGAAAATTTAAAAGATAACTTGAAATTTACCTAAAATGACAAAAAAAAGGTTAAAAAACGTTAAAAACTCTTGAAATGGTATTGAACTCTAAACGTAGGTACGCAATGACCCATAATTTCAGTAGGAATTGTCAGCAATGGGTAAATTTATCTCAAAAAACGATTTCAGGAAAACTATTTCAGAATAACTATTTTGGAATTTGGCTTTAAAAAAGTAAAACTATTGAAATTAAGAAAAAATTTAAAGTCAACAAAATAAATTAAAAATCAAATATCAAATCAATAAATATAAAAAAATCGGAAAAATTAGGAAAAAAAACAATTAAAATCGTCTTAACACATTGCGGGCCAAATACGCAATATCCCTCTTTTCGCTTGACGCGAGTGCGCTTCATTGAAAAACATATCTCATCTATATCTATCTATCTATATATATAAAAAGCAATTTCTGTATGTTTGTTTGTTTGTTTGTTTGTTTGTTTGTTTGTTTGTTTGTCCTCTATAGACTCAGCCGTCTTAAGAACTAGAGGTCTGAAATTTGGCATGGATGCTCATTAGGACCAGGAATGATGAAAAATGTTTTTATATTTTCGGATGACCCCTTCTGAAGGGGGTCGTCCATAGAAGACAAATATTGTTTTCGCGATATTGACTTTACTTTTCGTCGGATCGTGTTGAAAATTTGCACATGAGTGTTTTGAAAGACGAGCAATCGATTTTATGTGTCAAATTTTGTGTAAGGGGTCGGCCAAAGGGGTCGTCCATATAAACTGTTCGCTGTTTTTGCGATATTGACGTTATTATACATCGTATTCAGATGAAAATTGGTACACGATAGTTTTGAGTGACGTGCAATCGATTTGAGGTATCAAGTTCAGTGTATGGGGCCGGCAAAAGGGGTCGTCCATAATAAATTTTCAGTATCTTAGTGATATTGTCGTTTTTATGCATCGGATTGGGATGAAAATTTGCACATAGGAGTTATTAGGGACAAACAACTGATTTCACTTATCCAAACTAAAATCAGGGGTCGGCCAAAGGGGTTGTCCATGTAAGCTATTCACTGTTGATGCAATATTGTCGTTATTATACATTGGATTCAGACGAAAATTGGTACACGAGGGTTTTGAGAGATAAGCAATGGATTTCAGGTATTCAATTCAGCTTAAGGGGCCGGCAAAGGGGGTCGTCCATATAAACCTTTCAAAATTTTTGCAATATCGACGTTATTATACATCGGATTGGGATGAAAATTTGCACACGGTAGTTTTCAGGAACGGACAATCGATCTCAGATGTCAAATCTTTTGCCAGGGGTCGACGGAAGGGGTCGTCCATATAAATAAATTTTTCACTGATTTTAGCAATATTGACGTTATTATACAATGGGGTGATTTGAAAATTTGCAAACGGGAGTTTTGAGGGAAGGGAAATCGATTTCAGATATCAAAGATTATATAAGAGGCCTCTGAAAGGAGTTTAGCTTTTTGGCAAAAATTGCGTTTTTATGCAACGATTGAGTCGAAATTTATACACGGGGTTTATGGTAAGGGTAATTGATTCCTGATTTCAAATTTAGTAGCAGACGACAGACAAAATGATCGTACAATATTTTTGCAATTATTACTCAACAATGACTTCAGAAGTGCACTTGGAAAATGCTTGCAACTGACTTTCATACAAGCTGTTCATGACATATTCCAAGTGGAAAGCGAAACGGAGTTCGTATGGGATCAGCTAGTATATATATAAAAAGCAATTTCTGTATGTTTGTTTGTTTGTTTGTTTGTTTGTTTGTTTGTCCTCTATAAACTCAGCCGTCTTAAGAGTTAGAGAGCTGAAATTTGGCATGGATGTTCATTAGAACCAGGAATGATGAAAAATGTTTTTAGATTTTCGGATGACCCCTTCTGGAGGGGGTCGTCCATAGAAGACAAATATTGTTTTCGCGATATTGACGTTACTTTTTGTCGGATCGTGTTGAAAATTTGCACATGAGTGTTTTGAAAGATGAACAATCGATTTCAGGTGCAAAATTTTGGGTAAGGGGTCAGCCAAAGGGGTCGTCCATATTAACTGTTAGCTGTTTTTGCGATATTGACGTTATTATACATCGTATTCATATGAAAATTGGTACATGAGTGTTTTGAGTGACGTGCAATCGATTTGAGGTATCCAATTCAGTGTAAGGGGCCGGCAAAAGGGGTCGTCCAAATTAAATTTTCCGTATCTTAGTGATATTGACGTTTTTATACATCAGATTGGGATGAAAACTTGCACATAAGAGTTATTAGGGACAAACAACTGATTTCACTTATCCAAACTAAAATCAGGGGTCAGCCAAAGGGGTCGTCCATATTAACTATTCACTGTTGATACGATATTGTCGTTATTATACATCGGATTTAGATGAAAATTGGTACACGAGAGTTTTAAGAGATGAACAATGGATTTCAGGTATTAAATTCAGTGTAAGGGGCCGGCAAAAAGGGGTCGTCCATATAAACCTTTAAATATTTTTGCATTATCGTCGTTATTACACATCGGATTGGGATGAAAATTTACACACGGTAGTTTTCAGGGACGGGCAATCGATTGCAGATGTCAAATGTTTAGCCAGGGGTCGACTCAGGCTTCGGACGAATCCTGAGGCGCGACTCAAAAGAGGCAGAGCAGTAACACTCATAGAGGAGGAACTCCCAAACTCCTGGCAGTCGGAAATAACTCTTTCTCGCTTCTCCTAACGCCAGAATCTTTAAGAGCGCCAGTCACTCTTTGCTCTCCCAGAGGCTCTGCGTTCCTCCCAAAGAGGCCTCCCTGGGAGGAATCACTTTGCGTGTGACGATTCAGAATTGCGTTCGAGTTAGGTACATATTTGATTGCTTCAAGTAGCTCACAGCTGCGGGCTGGCTGATGGGGTGGCTGTGCGGCGATGTAAGCACAACGAGTTTTAGTTTATTTTTAACTTTAACAAAGTTTACATTATTACTCCACTTTACATTCATTGATCATGTAAAACGTTTGTCGTATTTTTGGTTTTCAGATAACATGTATTACAATGAAATCGGCCGGTGTTAAAAGAAGTGCCGTCAACTGGGGCATCACGCACACTTTTCACTTTGAATGGCTTCTAAAAACTTAACTTACACAGATAATTATTATTGATAGGACATCAAATTAACGTAGTCAGAAAAATTGGTTTTCCTGTTATTTTTAAATTCACAAAAATATGCGATTATCAACATACTTAAAAGGGGCAAGATGCAACAAACTTTGTTCTTAATGAAAAAACAAATGGAAACGTTTGAATAAAGCACTAATTTTAGTAAGTTTCGATTTTGTTCGAATTTGTTCTGTCAAAAATGATTGGAAAAAAAGCACAAGGGCGCTGCATACATTCAGGGGTAAAAAATACTACAAAAATTAACTAGCTTAAACCATAAAAGTTCATGTTATGATAGATGAAATTTTGAAATTAACAAGCGCGTGGTGCAAAACAATCATATTCAAAAAAAAGTTCTGTCATAAATGATTTAAAAAAGCATAAGGGTGCTGCATACATTTAGGGGTAAAAAATACTACCAAAAATTAACTAGCTTAAATCAAAAAAGTTCATGTTATGGTAGATGAAATTTTGAAATTAACAAACGCGTGATTCAAAACAATCATATTCAAGCGTATGAAATCGAGATTTAAATTTGATGAATTTTAGCCCAGACTGGTAACTGAATTATAATTTTTAATTATTTATTTATTTAAAAATATTTGCATCAGAGCTGTTATAGGGTAATAAAAGCAGTATAAAGTTTGTATGTGAATCGTTTAGCCAATCCGTCAAATTTGGTAAAATGTTTTACGACATCGAAAAATGTAAAAAATTGTACATCTATTGCTCAATTTTTTAAATTGAGAAATTGGAAATCAAAATTTAAAAAATCTCTCTCGCGATGTTAGAAACTGAGTAATCATCATTATCATTAAATGATAATTTTATTACATTAGATATATTTATTCAAACAGAAATTGAATAAGTGTTGTGGTATACAAAAGTAGCATCTAACAATGCTTTTGCATGGTACCCCGTTTGACGGTTATTGAAGAAATACTAGCTACCCGAACAAAATATCTGAACTTTCTTTACTAACTTGAGGCTCGTTGCGCGATTACTTCTTGTGCTATCGAACTTAAACTTTTCATGTAAACTTCACACAGCAATCTGCTTATTTGGGCCACTCTACTCAACAAACTTATCAGCCGGGACACGTTCTATCTATTGCTATTCGTATTAAATCATTCCTAAATGACACTGCCGGCGTAAACCAAAACAAACGAACAAGGGCCAGCCAGATACCTGGCACATAACGTTTGCTTTATAAGCGTGCTCCTAGGGAGCTACTCCCGTGGAGCGCTCATTTCTTTTTTCAGAGCAGAGCGAGAGGCACAAAGAACTCCCTAGGAGCATTGCATCATTGAGACAAATGGTAACTCCTTCTCATTCCATCTTGCCGCCTAAAGAGTGGGAGCAGATTTGAGCTCCGTGGGTGTTTGCTCTCAAATGAATCCCAAGCCTGGGGTCGACGAAAGGGGTAGTTCATATTAATTAATTTTTCACTGTTTTTAGCAATATTGACGTTATTTTACAATGGATTGCTTTGAAAATTATCACACGGGAGTTTTGAGGGAAGGGCAATCGATTTCAGATCAAAAATTATATAAGAGCCCCCGAATGGAGTTTAGGTTTTTGGCAATAATTAAGTTGTTATGCAATGATTTAGTCGAAATTTATACACGTGGTTTTTTGGCACGGTCAATTGATTACTGATTTCAAATTTAGTAGCAGACGACAGACAAAGTGATTATCCAATATTTTTGCAATAATTTCTTCACAATGAATTCAGAAGTGCATCTGGAATATGCTTGGCATTTGACTTTTATACAAACTTTTCATGACATATTCCAAGTTGAAAGCGAAACGGAGTTTGTATGGGATCAGCTAGTATGTTATATATTTTACCAAGGAACTTTCGATAACTTAAAGATACTAAATTTGAAGAATTTGGTCCAGTCGTTTCTGAGATAGACAATGCCAAATTTAGGTGTTTTTGGGCTTAGATTTCTTCGCGGTCTTTAATGTGTTAAGAGTACGAAAATAAAAACTCAGCTAAGACTAAGGCCCAAAAAAATTGTTTTTTTTAATGAACTCAAATTCAATCCGTTAATCTGATGGTTCAAAATGCTTAGAACGTTTGAAACTAAAAAAACTTGATTCCGAACTTCGATTTTAAATGAAAAACATGCCTCATGGATGCAACAATAATATTTACAAACGTACAAATTAATCTGAAACTCGAGTGAATTCGAGGAAAATTTCTACAATCAAACAAAACTTTTAAACAGGGTTGAAAATTCTATTGAAAAAATAACGAAAAGCATGTCAAAATAAAAATGGACTTGAAACTCGAAGTCCAAAATAGACTTAGATCGACTTAGAGAAAAAAAATTCAATGCTAGACTTGACAGAAATTACAAAAAAATCCCTCGTAATCTTTTAACACAAATAACTGTTGAAAATCAATAAAGGCAAAAAAATTCGCAAAATTAGCTGAAATTGTGAAAAAAAATGCTTATTCAAATCAATAGTTCGAATGACTGAAATCAAGAAGTTCGAATGACTGGGAATCAAGAAAATTCAAGATTTAGAAAAGATTTGCTATCCCTACAAGGAGTGTAAAGGATCAAGAATTTCCAGTTGAAATTGAAAGTCTAAAGTTGATAGTCGATGTCCAAACATAGAAGGAAAAAAAGAGAATCTCGAGTTGAATGCTGAAAGTTAGCAAACTGGGAATGTTCAACTTTAACATTTGTAGACTATCCGTGCGTCAAAGATAAAATTTTGAGATAAGAAACTCGATAATTGAAAATTATGCTGTAAGGATAAAAAAAGCGAGGGCTAGTGATATAGCTTAGTTGGCAAATCAGGTTCTCCTGAGCCGATATCCATGAGTTCGAGCCCAAGAGTAAGCATCGAACACAGCTGTAACGGATTAGTTTTTTTTTTTAATAACTGTCCTTCAACTACATCGTTAAAAAGTTGAAACAACTTTGGTCGAAAAAAAAAAGAAATAAAAATGAAAACTGTATCGGTTCCTATTTTTAAGGATCGTTATTCGGAAGTCAAGAGTCGAAAGTTGAAAGCGAATGCGGTAATAAGTCTTACTAAGAGTCGTATTTAACCGATCAACATTCAGAAATGAGAAGCCGAGGTCTAAAATCAAAATTAAAATTTTGAGAGAAGAGAATCAAGTATTGGGGGTTAAGAATTGATAGGCAAAAACTAAGAGTCATAAATCGAAAGTGTAGAGATGCAAATAAAGGAATGAGGTTAAGAGTTGTTAATGAAAAGTCAAGAGTTAACCTGAGCTGGGGATCGAAATCAGAAGTCGAAATTTTAGGGTCCAGAATAGATGGCCAAGGTTTCAAAGTGGTGATCCAAAATGGTAATTTCAATGTTGAGAGTCAAAAGTCGAGAGTCGAAAATTGAGAGGCGAATTGTCGAAAACCGGATGGAACTGAGAGTGGAGAATTGAAAGTCCCCAGTTTGGAATCTTGACTCGGTACTTGAGTCCCGGATGTCGGGCTTAAGTTCTAGATGAGAGTTTAGCTGGTCGAGAATTCAGATCGTAGAGTTGATGTTCGGGTAAGAGTCGAGTTCGTCGTTACAAAGAGTCGAGAATCACGTTTTGATAAGAGATGGTCAAAAAATACGCGTCATGCTATATGTAGCGGTCGAATTTAACACGAAATTTAGAAAATATTTAGAACTAGCTGACCCGTTGTGCTTTGCTACACCTTCCGGAAATAAATGTAATTTGTAAAAATTTGTTCAAATTAAGATTTTAAAGAGCATTTTTTTAAATCAAACCTCATAGTACTTCAGAACCAACTACTTTGAAATGAGAGCTGCAGCTGCAGTTCTAAATTGCAATTCAAAGATGGTATATATTATTTACTGAAACTTGAACTCTAAACTCGTTTTTAATGATCTGAAATATGTACTCTGTATCAAAAAAAAAAAAAAAAACCATTTTAAATATGGTCCCTTCTTTGAAAAGCTCTTTATCTTAAATTTACATGGGAGCTCTCCCATCTTTTTCAATTTTGTCCCCCACTGCTTGAAGAAGGTAGGCAAATTAAACCGGCTCGATACCCAAACAGCACTTATCATGGTAATGAAAAATATATTAAATTAGTTATGTAATAAATACAGTGTAAATTTCTTTTTTTTTATAAATTTACTACGGTAAAAAAATATATATTTAAAAAAATATCAGTTGCATCACTTAATACGTTCTCAGCGTTTTTTTTTTTATTTTCTCTTTGAAAGTCAAATATTCAAAAATGTTGGCAAAAACAAATTTCTAAGTTTACATTTGTCCCGTATATTGAGGCAAGTGTCAATGCAAAGCTTATTTACAGATGCGTCAGAGTAATGGCTTTAAAATGGATTTAATACGAATTCCTGCTTTTTGTTCTATCAAGTTTCACTGATATGTATATCTGCAGTATTCCTGCAATATAAATTTATGTTTGTTACTCCACTTTTAACGAATGCTGTTCAAAGGAAATGACCTTCATTTACAAAGACATTTAAGAATTTTCAATATCCGCTTCAGTTTCAACATTCGGAATACCAATTCTGGTCTTTCCAACATATTGAATCATTTTGAAGATGAATTTCTTAAAAGTTCGACGTTTGCCCTTGCCCCACCGTGTAAGTTGACAGAAGGGAATATTGTTTTTAACACTTTAAGGGTATACTAAAAATTTCTCTTAAAAATTTTGCTTCCAGTTGAATATCAGTTCTAAAGTCTCGCTTTTCAAAAACGAAGCGGATCAAAAGTCTTTTTTATGCAGACATGTAACACAAAAACACCTTTCATGTTAAGTACGTACTTGAATTGGTATGTAAGCATAAAGTACGATGGTTATTTCAGAATTATTTAAAATAAAAAGCTCCCATCTTCATTTCTAAATTCGTTTCAGTTGTGTTTTTGGGCCGAAGTAACAATTTCTAGAAGAAAATATAATTTTTAATTTATGTTGAACGTTTGAACATGTTCTAATGTTCCTTGAATGAAAATTCGAATGCTACCTACATTAACATGAACTAAATATGGAAGTATTTTTCAAATCTTTAAATTGGTTTTGATTCGATTGATAAAATACCAATCCGTGTCACATCTAAGCGTCATTTATTACCACGTGCTGTGTACAAATCAAAAGGGCAAGAAAAAAAACACATCTAGGTTGCATACCGCCCCCACGTGTTTGAGAAACATGCGCCTTTTTGTTAAATTTTCCAGCAATCAATGAACAGTGTGCTTTGGTTACTATCCTCTTGCGACGACGTTTGCTCGCCCATGGAGACGAAGAACAAACCCCTCAAAGAAAATATGCTTGGTTGAGAAATATGCGCCAAAATATTCCTACTGATCAGTATGCTATGCCTGGGTTACTCGCGACGCCTCGACCATAGAGACGAAAAACAAACCACCCAAAGGAAAAAAAAATCTCAAGAAAATGGATGTCATGACTTTAATTTGTTTCGAAAAACTACAATTTTTGTATGGAAGCCCCCCCTCCCTTAAGTCGGATGGAGTTTTGACTATTACAGAAACCATCCCCGGCCTCAAAAACCCTCAGATGCCAGTTTTGACGATGATCGGTTCAGTAGTTTCCGAGTCTATAGGGAACAGACAGACAGACAAACATTCATTTTTATATATATAGATTGGATGCAGCAATTTAGATGTCTCAAAAATAATTTCGTGACTATTAGTATTTAGCTTGGGTGTTTCAATCAGAAGTGCGTTAAAAGATTTTGAGCGCACATGGACGTTACCCAATTTTTGACGATAGCCATTGAATACGTGCAGTAAAGCACCCCGAAGCACTTTGATTGCGTTTCTTCATTTTTGTTGCTTTCTTACGACTTCACGAATTGCGAGAGAATCTGAGACGGAAAACACCTAAGTTCGGCATTCTATATCTTAAAAATCACTGGAGCAAATTTTTCCAATTTAGCACTTGATTGAGCAATCTAAATTTTGGTAAAATAAAGTTTCATTATCAAATTCGTGACATTTGAACAACGAAAACATTATACCTTGTATTTGGTCCGCAATGTGTTAAGTTCTATCCCTCCTTCAGCTTGACTAAGCGACTCCGAATTACCTGAAATGGCGGTTTTAGCTGTCTCGCTACTTAAAGATCTGTCGCTTCTCAAAATTGATCAACTTGATCGATCATTCAAACAACAATTGTTCGATCTTGGATCGATCTATGGAATATCGATCTTTTAATTTTGATCTTTCGATCTTTTGGATTTTTTTTGTCTCGCTGAGCCGAATTATTTAGATCCTAATTTTAATTACCGATTCAATGTTAAAGAGTGCCATTTGTTGGGCATTCAGACGACTTGGATACTTAAGGTGTGTATTCGAAGGAAATTCAACACTTTGTTTTGTTAATAACTTTTGAATGCATGAATGAAAACTGATCAAATTATCAGTGAAGCTACATAACAACGTAATGTGCACGTGTACGAAATTTGGTGACAATCTGTCAAGTGATTTTTGAGCTAGCATCGAAGCTAATTGACAAATTTTTTTTTAGCAAAGAAAATCCAGAAAAGTCACAATGAGAGCCCCAAAAACAACTGGAAATCAACTATTCGACCAAAGTTTGCATGGTAAATCGTTTTAGGAGTCATAGAGGATAAATAAAAGCAAAAAAAATTAAATCTTTAAAGTTGAGGAATGTAATAGATTTTATCCAGCGTAATCTGAAAATATCAATAGGGGAAGTGACAAAAACATGAATTTTTCTGACAGGTTTATCTAGCCGACTAATAAACAGTCCTAACTTCATTACTACAAGGTCAAAAAGCTTCTCACAGGTAAAATTGAAAAAGTGCGGTGGTCAAATCGTGCGCAAAATATTTGGATCGCTGATTGACTGACAAACTGACTTACAGACTGACTGACAAAAAATGAAAAAAATGACATCTTGCATGGTTAATGTCCTCATACCTTATTAGATGTTAAAAATGACACAACTGACAAAAATGGCAAAAATGACAAAAAGACAAAGAAGACCAAAATGACAAAAATGACAAAAATTACAAGAAATACAAATATTACAAAGTTACAAAAATGACAAAAATGACAAAATGACAAAAATGAATAAGACCAAAATGAATAGGACCAAAATGATAAAAACGACAAAAATGACAAAAATGACAAAAATGACAAAAATTACAAAAATAACACAAATGACGAAAATGACAATAATGACCAAAATGGCAAAATGACAAAAATGACAAAAGGACAAAACAAAAATGACAAAAATGACAAAAGGACAAAGGCAAAAATGACCAAAAGACAAAATGACCAACATGACCAAAAGACAAAAATGATAAAAATGACTTTATTGCAAAAATGATAAAAATTACAAAAATTACCAAAAGGATAAAAATGACAAAAATTTAAAAAAATATAAAAAATGACAAACATGGACAAAACGACAAAAATGACAATAAGACTAAAATGATAAAAATGATAAAATTAACCAAAAAGACAAAAATAAAAAAAAATGACAAAAATCACTCAAATGACAAAAATAATAATAATGACATAAATTACAAAAAAGACAAAAATTACATAAATGAACAAAAGAAAAAAATGGACAAAAATGACAAAAATTAAAAAAAATTAGAAAAGAAAATTCAAAAATAACAAAAATGACAAAAATGACTAAAATGACAAAAATTACAAAAATGAACAAAATGGACAAAAATGACAAAAATGACAAAAAAGATAAAAATGACAAAAATACAAAAATGACAAAAATGACAAAAATTGCAGAAGTGACAAAAATGACAAAAATGACAAACATGGCAAAACGACAAAAATGATAAAAATGACAAAAATGATAAAAATGACAAAAATGATAAAAATGACAAAAATGACAAAACTGACATAAATTATCAAAATGACAAAAATGAAAAAAATTACAAGAATTACAAAAATGACAAAAATTACAAAAAGGAAGAAAAGGTAAAAATTAAAAAAATGACAAACATGGCAAAAAGACAAAAATGACAAATATCATAAAAATTACAAAAATGACAAAAATTAAAAAAAAAAACACAAAAATGACAAAAAGGACAAAAATGACAAAAAGGGTAAAAATGTCAAAAATGTTGAAAAATAAAAAATGTCAAAGATAACAATAACGACAAAAATGACAAAAATAACCAAAAGAACAAAAATGATAAAAATCACAAAAATCACAAAAATGACAAAAATGAAAATAAAAGACAATAAGCTCAAAAGGACAAAAATGACACAAATGACAAAAATGACTTAAATGACCAAAAAGACCAAAATGACAAAAATTACCTAAATGACAAAAATGATAAAAATGACAAAAAAGACCAAAATGACAAAAATCATAAAAAGACCAAAATGACGAAATTGACAAAAAGACAAAAATAACAAAAATGCTGCGTTTGCTAAGCGACTCAGCTGGGGCACTGGGTAAGATATCGGACTCGTAAGCCGAGAAGAGATGTTGCAGTGAGTTTGATTCTTACTATATTTTTTTTGGGATGAATTATCCAATGGGATGAAAATCCCATAAAATGTTTTTCTTGTTTCGCTTGAATGCATCATTTTGTTTGGTTGCTCGAATGTTTATGCCAGTGGTGCTTTTCCAATCATATCAACTTCGGTAGTGTACACTTTTAGCGCATTTCGGCACAGAGAGTTGCTTAAAGGCATTGGATTTTTGCAACGTTTTCTATAGGCGTAGAGTGTAGCTGTCTAACAAGCTCTTTCGCTCTCTCAAGCTCTTTTGAGTCTCTCTCGTTCCGATGTTTGATGTCTCTTACTGCTTCTTTATTCAATTATATCACTCTCTCTAATGCTCTATCACTCTATGAATTTCTCCCGGGTCTAACATTTTGGACCCGTAGGCTTTTTTCACGGTTGATATTACACTGCTGGTTACAATTTGCAACAAATTTATCAAAATCTCAGAAAATACAAATAAATTTCTACGAATAAATTTTTCGTAATCGAGGAACGAAATTAATACTAATGTTCATTTTAATGTGTCACCAATTTCTACAACTTCCATTAAAATTTGATTCATTATTTCTACCGTACAGTAATGGAACCTCCTCAACACCCGTTCGCATTTGTACCAGAGAACGTCTAATTCATGGTTGCGGTCACCAGTGTGTGGTGACCGCTAATAATTACACCTGCAAAAATACGACTGGAACGGGCGTATAACAACTGAAAACCGCAAAAGCTTCGTCGTTTGCCCGGGTGTTTGAACAAGCTGCTGCCGGAGGATGCTGGAGGTTAGAGAGCAAATGCTACTTTAAGATCTCTAGTAGTCACTCGAATGCTGTAGGTTCTTTCTAGGGGGATGTCTGTAATATAGCTATGCGGATGCGATTCGGGTGGGTTAAAATTGTTACCGTTTAAAATTAATTTAACTTTTTTTTTTTTATTATATAAATAATGTTGATTTCTCAGATGACATCGTCACTGAGCTTCATTAGTTTTGTGGGAAAATTCTAAGTGCTCTGCTAATGGAGGAAGGCTGGTTGGAACTTCGTCGTTGCACAAAGCAACGACATCTTGGCTGCTGCACCTTTACGATTTTTTTCTTCAATATTTTCCTGCACAAAAGCAACAAACAACATTCCGCTGGGAAATCGCAGCCAGATAAAATGGCCCGATAACCGTTTGCAATTAACGCTCGATACCTTGGCGCGAATCGGGCCAATCTTGCCAATTCATCCATCTTCCATTTGGAGTCACATATAGCTAGTTCGGGTAGAGGTATGATGAAGGTATATTTATATTGAATGGTAGACACAAAAAACCCAACAGCAATAAGAGTCTAGAGAGTTGAGTCGGAACGACACGGCTAGGCTATCAAACAACCAGAACGATGCAATTCAGGTGGTCGCACATTTTTTCCCTTCAATTTTACGAAACAGGGGGAAAATGTGTCTTTTTGTCTCTGTCATTTTGCACAACTGAAGGAGGTTCCTTATTACAGCTGGCCAGGTAACGTTAAGTTAAAATCAAGGTGGGAAATCAAGAATCATGTTTTTGAGTGACGAAGCTGTAGAATGTTTGTCAGCAACTTCAAGTGTGAAGTTGTGACGAATTTGGCAAGTGCATCAAACTTAGTCCTTTGACGCCGTGTTCATAGCAAATACGGTCAAAATTCTTAGAATCATCTGTCCATTTAAATTATTACGAAATATAGGGGAGAATGAGGATACTTGATCCCTGGGGATACTTGATTCCTTAGCTATATCTCGAAACTGGAATGTCTTACAAAGATCAAATGTTCTAGAAAAATGTGCCAAAATGAGCAAAATAACAATGCTTGTAGTTTAAAAAATTTTAACAAAATAATTGATTGAGTAATTTAACTTTGTTTGAAAAATATCACAAAATGTGACTTGAAGATCTTTTTTCATCACTTTAAAATGTTCCTTACATGGGAAAATTATGAAAAAAAATACTGGTTCCAATATATCAATCGTTGGAGTTTAAAATGAACTTCATAATGCCATATTTTCGAAGTAATGGAAAACTCTCAACTTTTTTCAGAAAAAGTTTTCTAAACTGTTGATTATGGGTACAATTGATCCCCTAGAATTGGGTACAATTGATCCCCCTTCCAAACGGCATATTCTTCTTCTGAATTGATCGTTATGATTGCTGATTACGAAATTACTAATCTTTATCCAAAAACTAATATTTATCAAACAATTGTCTGAAGAAAAGAGCAAAAATAATTAATTTTCTCTTAATTATAAAAAATAGCGCCTTTAAGTATGCAATGTTATTAGCGTTGAGACAAAGTTATAGAATTTTCTTCTTATGTCTGCTATAAATTGTGAAATTAGAACAAACATGACCAAAATAGTAAATTAACATTCTATCTTGGGGTTTTGTTTGATTTTTATACAAGGATTAGGGCTTCCTGAATAAAAGATCAAGTCTCCTTCAATAGGGGATCAAGTCTCCCCTAACTTCAGAAAAATCGCAATTTTTTTACTCCCACGAAAATGCTTCTAGTTCATCAACGGGTTCAAGTATCGTTCTAATTTTTGGAGCATAGAAACTTGAAGTTACAAGCTGTCAGAAAATGTCAAAGACGGCGAGTTGCTAAATTTTTCCAAAAAGATATGGTGAAAATAAGAAAAGGGGATCAAGTATCCCCACTCTCCCCTACGTTGTTCTCAATTTTGCTGCTCCCCTCAGCCTAGAAATACTTTCTATGGTCGAAAAACTAGCATTCCCAAAGAATTGGTTCCCTGTCCGTTCCAATTAGTCCTAAAAGTGCCATCATGCCAAATTAACGTTCGTTGAAAAGCGAAACTAGCAGCCGTAATTCTGTTACGGAATTTCTTTGTTTACAAGTGTGCGTCTTAAAAATAAAAAAAAGTGAAAAAAAAAACGCAGCACAAAGAATGATGATTTAAACAACACGCACCGAGTGAGTTCTTTCACCCGAAATCCCAAAAGATCAGATGCGTGTTGTATGCTCTAATGGCCGCGCAATTTAGGAGTAGAGCTCTGTGAGAGCTCACAAACGAGAAGGTTTGCGTAGAGCTTACACTTACTAAAAGGGTGCGGTTGTATTCTTCGAATCACGCAGAACGATGGCAATCTCTTCATTTCTTAGACATTAATATCTCGATTTTTTCTTTTTTTTTTTTTCGAGATTCAAAGCAAAACAAACGCGACCGACGATATTTTATTGGACATCATAAATTTCTGCGCTCATCCCGACATCGTCGGCTTCCTTCTGCCTTCATAGTGCTGTGCTATATGTGGCTGAGGAACGACACGACGCGATGATGGCGGCATCAGCAGCAAAAAATGATTCATTCTCGCCGGGAAGAGACACTAAAAACTTCTTAGGATGGATGCTCGTCGTTAGCGTTCAATCCGTCCGCCCTCCAGAGGCTGTTTGATGTGCCAATTGTGTTCGAATTTAATTTCGCTTTAATCAGGATGTTTACAGAACTTTTTTTAAAGCTCTATGCTCTCTCAAAACCGCCATTGTTGTATGTCTTCCTTAAACTTTTGGCTTATAACTTTCAGTTTTACAATTACTTTCTTCTTCATTTTTTTCTATTTTATAGATCCAGAAAAAAACTACGGCAGGTTAGTAGAACTTGCCTTTGTTTTTTTCTGGATCTTTTACTATCATCCATCGACTCTCAATTTTCAGACTTTCAATTTATGTGTCTCATTTTCCAAGTGACAATTTAAGTTTTATGCCAATCTTCACAGCTGGCTTAAGACTATTTCCTAAAGCTACTTTATAAGCCAAAGCGCATTCGATGCTTTAGCACAACTACTTTAAAGCTAATATATATTATAGACTAGTTGGCCCTGATTTGACAACGTCTTTAAAGCTTATTTTATAAGCTATAATAAAACATCCAACAGCATAGTTTTATTTGACCTTATAGACATAGGTTTAAGAAACTCTTAAGAACTCTCTTAAGACTACCCACAGCTCTTTTAAAACTACGTCATGGAATCTGATAGGAATTTTCTTGTGTTTTGTTCCGTGTTTTTTTTTTCCTCGTGTTATCACTTTACTCTCCCAAGCATATGGTGATTGGTGGAGATTGCATTTAAATAATTTTGAAAAAAAATTATATACTTACAGTACCGTTCATAATTGTATAGAAATTGAAAGCAAGCGCACTGTCACTTTGACTTTGAACTTCCATAACTTTTTACTCTGATGATATTTTTTTGATCAAATTTTTTGCGTTAGATAGATCAACTATCACACTATTATATCACAAAAATTGTGTGGCCAGAGAAAATCGGACTTTTTGGACTTTTCGCATTCAAACTGCAATATCTCTGAAACTACGTTACATTTTTTATTGAAATTTTTCAGAGTGATTGTTGAAATATATAGCTAGCATCTCTGAAGTTTTCGAAAAGTTCTATCGATGAGATCAAAAGTTACGCGAGGTGCAATATTTCAGGCAAGGATCTAGAAATGCGATTTCTATAGAATTTTTAAGTCCAAAGTCAAAGTGACAATGCTCTTGCTTCCAATTTCTATACAATTATGAACGGTACTATATATCTTAGCGTGAAACTTCCTGCCACCTAAGATTTCTGGTGAAATATATACGAAATAGCATCAAAACATAAGCGCGCCTTAACGAACAAGCATTTTTTAAATTAAAAAATTAAATATTATGACACATATTAATTTGCTCAAATAATACATTTTTTTTCATTCAAATTCATCTCCACTACTACAACTACAACAAATAGTACCGCAAACATTGTCTAATTTATTAAAATGTCTAGTTTTTAGTATTATAATATAATTTCCAGCAAGATGTCTTCAGTTATTTCGATTGAGTTTCGCAATCTACATGGCGTTTAGTAATTTAATATTGAAAATCTTAAAGCAGTTGTAAAACAGTTTTAAAATTGTTTTATGCCAGTTAGAAAAATGTCGTAATAAAAAAAGGTAAAAAAAGGTAGGTTAAAGAACAATAATAAAACTCGAAAAAGCCAGTTGGCTTAATTTGTGTTACTTGGGTTTTTTACTCTCGCTTCCAAATTTGAAATTTCAAACCTTTTATTACTCACACTTTCAACTCTAAATTTGAACGCTCAACTCCTTACTCTCAATTATTGATTCCTTATTTCGGTTCGCGACTCTAAAGTCTTATTTTCTTAATGCGATTGACACTTGATTTTTGACTCCCTTTTTCGGCTCTCAATTTTCGATTTTGCACTCATTCTCAACTTTTGACTATATCTAATCTCAACTTTCTAATTTTTACTTATTTTTGACGCCTGCCAGACTCTCGACACTCAACTTCCAACTCTGAACTTTAAACTCTCTACAGGATTTTCGTTTCTCGATTCTTCCATATCTATTCAATTCGAGTCTCAATAATTAATTCTCGAATTTCGCTTTTTGTTTTTCATCTCCAAACCTTCGAGTCGAGTCGTGGATCGACTCTCAAAAATTGATCTTTGGACTTTCAGTTCCAAAAGCTTAAGTCTCAATAATTTTAATGTTGACCCTTAAACAGTCGAAAAATGTTCGACTTCTTATTCTGAACTCTTAACTCACTTCACATCGGTCTTTTATCGAGATACTTGAATCTAGACTCTTGTCTCGTGAAAAGGTTTTTGAATTTCGGCACTTTATTGTAAATCTTCAATTTTTTTCACGCCTCTTGATTCTTAACTTTCAATTGTCTAATTAAAACTTTCATATTTTAAACCTCAATTTCAATTGATTCGCGACTTAAGATCACTTCTTATTCTAAGTTTTTGGCTGTAGGCGACTTTTCATCGTTGTTGACTTCAGTACTAATTGAATCTCCTTTCTCAGTTCTAGGTTTCTTCTACCCATTTTTAAATTACATTTGCAAAATTCAGTCAAAATCAGGCTTATTTTAAAAAATCAGGGAAATCCAATGGCTTATCAGGTTGTCAGGCTAAGCCTTGAAAAATCAGGAAAATCCTGAAAAATCAGGAACATTGGCATCTCTGCTTATGGTTCTAGATTTGTTACTCACGATTCATAATTTTCTACTCTTGACTCTAAGACTTTGATTCTCGACTTCCGACTCATGGCTACGTGGTCGACTCTCGTCGGTGTTGAACTTACTGTCTAATCTCAACATTTGACTATCGAATCCCTGCTTTCAATTCAGCTAATTTGGCCAATAACCCAGAAATTACTCAACCAAAATCAAGAACAAAAATTGAAAAAAAAATCAACAAAACTCATCGACAAATTTTAAATCGTATTTTAGGCTTCCAAGTAATCTTTTATGATTATTTTTATAAAATTTGCTCTAAAAATTTTAACTCTTAATTTTGATACTTGAATCTCAACTCTTAAGTTTCGACGCTCGGCTCCCAATTAATGATTTTTGTTAGACGATTTATTTCTCATCACTCTCAATTTTTGACTTTCAGAACTCAACACTCATCACTCTCTACTGTCGACCCTTCAATCTCGACTGTGGAGACTGTGGCGACTCTTAACATTTAAATCTTACATTGGAATGCTCGAAACCCGACTTCCAATTTTCGATACTTGATACTTATTCCCAATAGGGTGACTCTTAGTTATATGAAGGTTTTTATAAGCCAACATTTCCACCCCTCAACTTTGATCCCTTTACAGACTGCCCAAATTTCGTTTTTAATGGACCACTCTAAGGTGGCCCTCAAACTAAGGTTGCAGAAATCACAGAAAAATCTATAATTTTACAGAATTTCGTGCCAATTTTAATCAAAGAATCTGTGTCACAGAACACCTAATTTTAGAAATATTCTGAGATTTCACAAAATTTTAAAATTTTGGACATTGTTTTTAAAATTAAATTTTTTATGTCAATATATTGTGGATTGTCAATAATTGTGGATAATTATCTTTGAATTTAAACAAAAATGATAAAATTAATAATGTTAATTGATTTTTCTTAAGTGAAATGTAAATAAGACACAATTTGACATGGCTTTTGAATGAAATTAATTGAAAAAACATCACAAAAAACCGTCACCGAATTTTTGGGTAAAATCATGTAAAGTCAGACTTTTTTTTTCGTCAAAACACAGAATTGAAGTTGAAATATTAAAGCCTAATGAGTTCTGATTTCAGAAGCCGTCTTGTCAGGTTCGCTTGTTTTCAATTAATTTTCAGTGGATTTTGTTACCACGTATAGTGGGTTCTAAGTTATGACATTATGAAAGATTTTTTAGAAGGCTAAACTTCGGATTAAAATTAAACCGGATTTTTGGGTCGTGAATTCAAATGCCCGGATTTTGCCAGGTTTTAATATTAAATTGCCCGGATTCGTCCCGCCCGGATAAGTGCTGAATAAATTCTGGCAACCTCATTTAAATGCTCTATAAAGATGTTCCTCATGCTAAAATGTTTTAGTGTGTTGTTCTGCAGTGTTGCCAGATTTGATGATTTCTTTTGATTTTTTTTTACTTTTTCCATACAAAATTTTCACTTTTTCCATACAAATTTGATGTCTTTGAGAGTCGCCTTAGAGTTATCCGAATGAGCTAAAACTTTGCCAGTATTGTTTTATCATTGATTGGATCCAGATTAGGGGGTAGAACGGGGAACTGAAATGAAGGGAGAAAATTCGTCAATGACCACACAAATTGTGCAGCCAATGATTGAATTTGTGGTAATTTGTGGCAATTTGTTAGAGAAAATTAGAAGGTTTGAGTTCAAATGAGAGAAACCAGTGCTCAGAAAGAGTGAAAATGTGCTAATTTTTTGCAAATTGTTGCAATTTGTGAAGCAGTTGTGAAATTTTGATCATTACCACTCTAAATGCAAAGAATTGTCTGGGGTAGAAGCTAGGTTTCAAGAAAGTTTGAAAATAATATCACCATAATGCCCAATCAATACTCTTGACTAATGATCCTCAAATCCCGGGTCCAAAATCTAGACCTTGAGCAGAGGCTTCGAGACTTTCGACTTTGGATGATTGACTTTTAAAGCTCTTGATATCTACTTATTTTGACCTTGAACTTTCGATTTCCAAGTTAAGCTTTTCATCGGTTGACTCATGAATGTTGACAATTGACTGATTCAAAGTTCTCTTGATTCATTTTGAATCTCTACTCTTGGTTGACTCCCAAATCTCGTATTTTGACTGGATCTTGGATGTTCTGGATTCTGAATAAGTTGAACTCTCTCAAATATTGACTCTCACTCGAATAACTCTCAAATATGAACTCTAGACTGAATCGATTGTCGAATTTTGACTGGTTGTCTCTTATTCCGACGATTTACTGATTCGTACTGGTTCCAACAATTTATACAACCAGAGTTGCCAATGTGCCTGATTTTTCAGGATTTGCCTGATTTTTTTGGGCCAACCTGATAAGCCTCCATTTCCTCTGATTTTCGGAAAAAAAACCTGATTTTTGTGAATATATATAAAGTAAAATGGGTAGTACGGAACGGCATTAAAGATATTGGTGGAGGCCAAAACGTGGATTGTCGACCAAAAAAGGTCCTCACTTTTACCGAAATTTCCGTTGAACCATGTATTCTGAATATTCTGAATAACAATGTAAGCAACCCTGCATACAACACATTCTTTTTCCTTGAACTTGAAAATGTCTCCAAAGTTCATTCAAATTTATTAATTCAATGAAATAAATAAAACTTTATATTTTCTCCTTCGTGTATCCATTACAAGAACTAACTATTATTTTTTTCTCTTCCTTTTCAGGTATGCTACTGAGCACCAGTTATGAAAACAAACAAACTACCTTGAATATGCCGGGATTAGTAAGTTTAAGTATGGAACTTAAATATTATTCTTTCTATTTTGAGCATACTGAAGACACAAGTAATTTAACTATTACTTTGAGACGGCAATTTTTTCTTAGAATTAAAGCCACTCAAAACTATCAAAAACAATTCTGGCAAAACTGTAGAATTAGCTTAGCTTAGCTTAGCTTAGCTTGATTGACTACTCACATCCACCCTAAATCATTGAACTCTAAATGCAACCTGAGAAATGTTCAAGACCAATATTTTTTAATAAGCTAAGCAAACTTGGTTGATGTTTTTTTTTTGTTTTTTTCAATTATGGGAATCTTTTCAAAACACACACATTTCGAATTCCATGATCGCAGGCGTGGCTCAGTAGAATGAATTCCACATCGCCAATGGTTGCTACTCCGTGATTGACCGAGGCCATCAATTTTGCCCAGAGGTCAAAAGAATGGGGTCTGGGATTGACAGCACATTCACAATGAACAAAATTGATGCTCTCTCTTTAAACATCAATAACGGCGCCGGCCACGTCCTAGTAGTCAATAGATAGATTTTGAAAAAGAGAGAAAGGGATAAAAGAACAATTTGATGCTTTAGGACCGAGGTCACCTCTGCATCCTAGCAAATAATTATTTTTGGAGGATGGGTGAAGGGATATGATCAGGAGACACTTTTGACTAGTGTATAGATCCGGCAAAACAATTGAAATTAACTTACGTACCTATAGATTTTTAAAAGAATTAAACAAACCGTTACCAAACTTTAAATGTTTCTATTATTATTTGCAATCTTATTTACACAAACGGAATAGTTGATTTTTTGTATAATTTAGTAAATCAGAAATAAAATAACAGAAGGAATTTTACTTTTTATTATACAACTCATTGTGTTTTATTATCTTATGAGACTAACCAAAACGCATAGGATTTGAAAAAAAATCGTTTACATTTCTAATAGGATGTTTCAATTTATAGTCTTCAAATTTTTACTTTAAACCGACACTCCATTACTGTTGTGGATTGGCATAACGAATTTAAAAAAGATTTTTATTCCAATCGACTTAAATCAGGCAGTGATTTTTACTTCCACAATGATTGCCAACATTTGGAATCATATGATGAGAGAGATTAGCTGATCGATAAAGATTAATGTACTTATTGAAAATCGTTGAAAATTTTTTCGTTATGGTTTGATGATAAAAAAGAACCCTTGTGAAATCGATGGGTTTTAATTATACGAATGAATCGTTGCATTTAACAAACTTGAATTTTACTTTTCACTTCTCTCGCTATTTTCAATAAAACTATTATGAAGCTCCAATGTTATGCACCATCAAGATTATTATTAATTTTTTTTGTCCAGCTGCTGTGAAAAGGTCCAAATTTAACCATCATTCTTCGAGAGTCTAAATTAAATTGATATTTATCTGTTCTTCTTAAGATTTTCTAAAGATTTTAGTTAATTTTTTAACAAGGTTATTTCACATGATAATCTGAATTTTTGTAACAATTCTTTCATTTCATACTTTAAAACATTTTATTTTACTCGAAAACATGTTTGATGTTAACTTATTTCCCTAATTTCATGATACGTTGGATTTAACGTGTTCTAGGATTAATAATATTACAACCAATCTGTACAGTCAATACTTGTTGGTAAATGTATACGTAGATCCGAAGCTTGGTGTAATGTTAAATTTTAATTAAGGGTTTCCAAAAAGACATAATGAAATCGTCAAATTTTTATGCAAAGATCCGAAAGTATAACAATGAATCATTATTGTGCGTGGAATTGAGAAAGTCTCAATTTTGTTAATAGAATATTTTAAATTCTTATTATTTTGCCCTGCATACATTTTTGAAGAAATGAAACTTGCAACAGATTGTGCGAATTTATTTTTAGGTGAAATTAAAACAGTGGATAGTTTTATGAATACGATCTGACGATTGTAGGGCAAATGGGAATATTAGCTGTTATGAAAGGTCGAACGCGTTAAAATTTGATTTTTACACAAACACACACACACACACACACACACACACACACACACACACACACACACACACACACACACACACACACACACACACACACACACACACACACACACACACACACACACACACACACACACACACACACACACACACACACACACACACACACACACACACACACACACACACACACAATCTTGGACGTGGTATTCTATTGTCCAAGATTTGAAGAGAAACGTGCCATCATATTCGCAGCCTGCGGACCAGAAACGACAGCGGACAACATGTTGCAGAAGATGTGTGATGACATTAACACATGGCAGGCAGTCAGTGATGGGCTCGCCCGGATAATGGCTGCTTTGCAAAGGAGTTGGAGACTGACGCAAATTGCAATTGACGCAGGATAACGGAGGTTAACTTTACTAAGCTTAAAGAGTCCGAAGCTATGAAATGAACTACGCAAAACAATCAGCGTAGCCGATGGGACGTGAAGATGGTGTTGGGCGGTCAGGATGATATTTAATTAAAATATGAACTTCTTGGCGAGTGTTGCGAAAGTAGCGCTATGCGTGAATTAGACACCCCCTTACCGAAGTATTGCCTTAGGGCAGGTACCGGTTTGGGAATTAGTCTGACGCCCCAGGTGGAGTTTAGGGCATATGTATATACGGATGAGTATATAACGAGTTGACCCATTGTTCCCATGTAGACACGGCACTCGACGTGCATTGGGAACAATTCGTAAAATTCCTTCTTCGAATTTACCACCTGGGTAACCAAAAAAAAAAAAAAAACAAAAAAAAAAAAAAAAAAACAAAAAAAAAAAAAAAAAAACAAAAAAAAAACAAAAAAAAACACACACACACACACACACATACAACCCCTGATTTGTCTAATGGATTAAGAAGCGCTCACTAGCCCCTCTTAATTTTCGATAAAATTATAAATTTGTGGAAACTGGTAGACTCCTCTAATGAACATGAACATTTCAATAGAAATCACTGCTTTAGGCAGAGTTGAAACAGGTTAATAAGTTGATACTTAGCTTCGATCCATTTTCCGTTCAGACCATCCCGGATCCTAAATAATCTTGAGCTACTTCCTACTTGAATACCGGTAAACATTTGTTTTCGCCTTTGTTTTGATCTGCATCCGATCTGAGACAGGAAGTTTGATTTCTCAACCCACATTTTCCAGAATATGGGTTTTCGTGGTAATTTGCCAAAACATTTTCTTCACGTTTATAATCACTTGATTTGATTTCGGTTACTTTTTCCACTTCAATTCTGGCAAAACTGTAGAATTTTTCAAAAACTATGTTAGAAGTCATATATCAAAGAAAACCATCATTGAGATTACTACTTAATTTATCGGCCTTATCGGTGAAAAGTGATGTCCTATTCAGTAGGGACATCTTAAGATAATGAAATTTTATAGATGGATATCTACCACTTCATTGTAGTTGGCCGTGCTGAACGAAAATTTGATATGCGATGATAATGCTTCTAAATAAATTCTACTCGCTCATTTTCACCATCTTTCATCTTTTCTAACTTTCTATCCATCTATAAATTTCATAATCTTAAGATGTCCCTTCTAAAAAGAACATCACTTTTCACCGATAAGGCCGATAAATTAAGCTACAAACATACATTACGGTGATTGATCTCTTCATAAAATTGAGATTACTGTTCAATTGAAGTCAAAATTTAAGGCTACAATTTAACGTCTCTAGGCAACCTGTCTTAGGAAAATCATATTTAAAAAAAATATGTTTTCGTTTAATATCTTTTATCCTATTCCATTTTAAAACTTGGAAAATAATCAATTTTCCAAGAGAAGTTGTTATGAATATTGAAAAAAACTAGTTGTCGTTGTGACTATTCGTAAAATCATCTATCATGGGGAAGCAAAGCAAAGGTATTAAAAAATGATATCACTTATTCACACCAGCTGAGATAATCCTTCGAATGAGGCGGCTAATGCCTGTGTGTACAAGACCGATCCGAAGAATGGTTCGATTATCGCCAACCAATTGTGGCTCTATTTCAATCAGCAGCCTGTCATTCACCCCATTCAGCCAGAGGTGCTCCATTCATAGCCAAAAAGAACAGTCCGCCCGCCCGCCTTTCGTGAATCGTTTCGCTGCTGCTCCTGCTACAGATATAAACTATTATTATAATAGCCACGGGGGCAAAACGGCATGATTCTTCGACAGCCAGCAACAAATCCCCGCACCCTCACCTCCCCCGGTTTGGCTCTGGTACGCCCACACAACACACATGAATGGATGGCGGCGCGAATTACTACGAACCACCCATGTTCGAACTTATTTTTGGTAGTTCAACTACTCTCTAGCTAGCTAGACAACGAAGCGGCACATCTCGGTCAGCCCTGTAGCTATTTCATGTTTTTGTCGCTCGCCTTTTTTTTACGTAAACTTGGCAATTCGTTTTATAAATTGACATTCATAGACACATATAGTTTATCGTTGGCATCGGCACCTTTGAGCCAAAAAATGTAATCTAAATCTTGAAATCTAGTCACCCTACTAACGCAGAAGAAAATTTTAATCGTCATTTGTTTCTAAATGAATTCAGAGATTCATTGAAGTTTTTTTTTCTTCTCTCAGCTTAAAAGCGGAGGAGGCTATTGACCACGTCGTCGTCAACCTCACCCCCTTCGAGTGTAAATACTGAGGACGGGGAGAAGGACCTGCATCATTGTCACCGTAAATAAGGGAATGCAATGTAGTAGAAACACAAATAAGTGACACACTATTAGAGAATGAACGATGTAAATCGAAGGCCCCGCGCGTCGACTTGGCTGGCAAAGAGAAGGATATTGTGTCAGTTTGATTTTTGTGGGGGAAAAGGGGGAGGGTGTAAACACACTTCAAAGCATTTTCAACCGACTTTGAGATGCTTAGGTTGTTGAAAGTGAATCGAGGAGGATGTTGATGCCAATATCTTGCGATTGGTGGAAATTGGTGCAACATACGATTTTTTTTTGTTTTAGAGAAAATTTTCAATGCTTGTTTAACAAATAAAAATTGTTTTCAACCGAAAAACCCTTGGGAACTCGAAAAATTTGGCGCCTGACTTCCGTTCCAATGGAACAACATTAAAAATTTCATCGTATAGCGTCACTCACTCAACTGATAATAACTAAAACAGTTGATAACTACATAAAGAATGGTCATGCGTCATTTGCGAATGATTAATCCTTTGGGAAAAGATTGAGGCCATGAGTTTCAAATCTTTCACAATGTTGTTGGGAAAATAAGAATTTGTATGTACATTTTTCCTTATTTGTGATCATGTTGAGGGACCGAGAGCTACATAATGATAATTATGTCCGGTTTTTTTTTTTAATGAAGATCTTAAGCGGTTATCCAACTGATACCGATCGATATCTTACGCGTTTGATCGATAAAATTTGCCATACCAATGAAAATGGGTTAAACGATGATCTTCTACAAATGATCATGACTTCAACATGACTCTGCAATTATACCATCCTGTACCCGTCGAATGTTTAATCTAGATACAAGATCGTGAATGTATGGGCCCGGACAGGTTGGCCGATTGCCTACACCGGTTGATAGTCCGGATCTGGGACATAGAACAGCTACCGGAGGAGTGGAAGGAGGGGGTAATATGCCCCATCTACAAGAAGGGCGACAAATTGGACTGTGAGAACTACCGAGCGATCACTGTCCTCAATGCCGCCTACAGAGTGTTGTCCCGAATCCTACTCCGCCGCCTAACGCCACAAGCAAACAGATTCGTGGTAAGTCATCAGGCCGGCTTCATGGAGGGACGGTCAACGACGGACCAGATATTCACATTACGGCAAATCCTCCAAAAATGCCGGGAACACCAAGTCCTACGCACCATCTATTCATCGACTTCAAAGCCGCATACGACACGATCGACCGTAACGAGCTATGGAAAATCATGGATGAGAACGGCTTTTCCGGAAAGCTGATCAGACTGATCAAGGCGACGATGGATGGAACGCAGTGCTGTGTGCGGATCTCGGGTGAATTGTCGAGTTTATTCGAATCGCACAGGGGGCTTCGACAAGGTGATGGTCTATCCTGCATGATGTTCAACGTGGCGCTAGAAGGTGTTATTCGACGAGCGGTGGGCAAAATGCGGGGCACGATTTTCAACAGATCCATTCAACTTATCTGCTTTGCCGATGACATTGACATAGTCGGCAGATCATCTGCGGCGGTGGAGGAGATCTACCGCAAACTGAAACGCGAAGCAGGAAGGATTGGGTTGATGATTAATATGTCCAAGACGAAGTACATGCTGGCGTGCGGATCCGAGGCCGACCGAACCCGCTTGTCCAGTAATAACAAGGTCACGATCGACGGCGACGAGCTGGAGATAGTCGAAGACTTTGTCTATCTCGGCTCACTGGTGACCGCAGACAATGACACCAGCCGTGAGATCCGGAGGCGAATTATCAGCTGAAGTCGTGCTTACTCCACAAGCAACTGCGGTCGAGAAGACTTAGCCCTCGCACGAAGTGTAACCTGTATATGACGCTCGTTAGACCGGTTGTTCTCTACGGGCACGAGACATGGATATTGCTCGAGGAGGACCTGCGTACACTCGAAGTATTCGAGCGAGGAGTGTTGAGAACCATCTTTGGCGGCGTACAGGAGAACGGAGTGTGGAGGCGAAGGATGAACCACGAGCTCGCGCGACTCTACGGCGAACCCAGTATCCAGAAGGTGGTTAAGGCTGGCCGGATACGCTGGGCAGGACATGTTGCGAGAATGCCGAATGACTGTCCTGCAAAACAGGTGTTCGCTACGAATCCGGTAGGAACAAGACGAGCGGGGGCGCAACGAGCGAGGTGGTTAGACCAAGTGGAGCGTGATCTGGCGAACGTGGGGTGCCCAAGAAATTGGAGAACGGTTGCTATGAACCGAGTGAATTTTAGGAATTATGTTCGTCAAGTTATGTCGTGAGACGGAATACTATGTAAATAAATAAGATCGTGACTGTGAGTGAGTACTAAGCATCACCTAAACTCTTAACGTGCATGATCGATCCCTGATCATTGCGAGTTTAATCTCAGCGAATATCGGCTATTGGGTAATGACTCAAGCATAGTACCTTGGGAACTATGTCGTAAGATTCGACTAAATGCAGTAACTATCACTCCATTTACCATCAGATCTTCCTGACCAAGACTTGGGCCATGTGGATGCGGTTAGACCTTTTGATACTTAGTCAGTAGTTAAAAAGGTGGTTTCATTCACCCCGTTTATAACTTCTCCAGGTTTTTGGGGAACAGATATCAGCCAAACGGTCACTAGCTTGACCATACTGGAAATATGGTCAGGCCAGATCTTCACTTGTCAAAGGAGAGATCAGGACTCGAGTTCATTCCGAGGAAGGATCGGATTTTAAGACCCAGAGGAGAGATCAGGCCTTGAGTCGTCAAGAGGAGAGGTTTGTGCGGGATTCAAAAAAAGATCTCCAGCCATTACGAGAAGATGTCGGTTCTCGAGTCGTTAAAGGAAAGTTCGGTAACTTTCGAGTTGTAAAGAGGAGAGTTATTGTTAAAAGTTGGCCAAATCCTATTGATAGGAGCAAAATTAAGGCGTGTTCCATTTAGGCTCATAGATCCCATTAAAGCGGTCCAAGAGTAGTTCCTTCGGGAATTCCGAGTTTCCGATCAACAGGTCAACGCTATGGCCGGATTGAAGGATCTGGCAACACCAATGAAGAGGGAATTCAACATCCACAGCAAAATTAAGAACAAGGCTTCTTAGAGAACGACCCACAGATAGAACAGGATATGGCCTCAACCATGGCTTAACCTAGGGTTGCCATCCGCCGGAAACTTAGTTAAGCTGCCTTATATTATAAACCACTCTTTTCGAGTCAATTGTTCAAAGTATATTAAGGTGAAAGTTTACTTGAGTTGTCGATTTTTCAAACAAATTGCCGAACAAACACATTTTTATACAAATTACACAAAGATTTTTTACGCGGTTTCAAATCCAACGTTTGCATGTACGACTTGAAATATCTTCTCTCAAACTTTGTAATTCGCGAAAACCGTGGAAAACAACGGGGCATATGGCAAAAAACCTGTGTAAATAGAAGTGATGTAAGAAAAACTGAGCGAAATTAGTCAGCGCTAAAACAGAACCATAGGAAGTATTCTATGGCTGATGGTAAACGTAAAAGTTTATCTTTACAATTAACCACTTTTTTTTAAAGTTTTTCTTAAATGTCCCGCTTTTTTCGGCTGTGTCCCGCTTTTTTTCGAGAAATGTCCCGCTTTTTTCTGAAAGTATCTGGTAAGCCTAGCTTAACCACCACCATGGCCTCGCACGGCTTTAGACAGTACCAACTGGATAACCAAGGGTGCTTAATCGGTCGCTATCACAGCCTTATTCCAGGAATGTCGTCATATGAAGAAGGCCTAGTGATATCCAGAGTTTACGGGATTCTCTCATGTAGCTTCTTTGCTCCGCCAAGGTGTTTCTTCGGATATGTTTGGCCCTAAAGGAGATAATATTTTCGAGGTGCTCACGAGAAAGAGCGTTCTGGTCATAGCTGGAGCCTTAAACTCGTGGGCTTCAAAACCTCAAAGGACAAAGTGTATTAGAAACAATGGCAAAAATGAACGTTTTCCTAGCTAAACAAGATCCAATCAAAACTTTCATCAGAGAAAGAAACGTGAATTCATCAAAGACGTCACGTTCGGTAAACCGGTTTTGACTGAGTGAAGCTTTCGCAAATACCAACCACTGACTTCAAACCAACCACCTTGCGCTTCGTTAGCCCGATGTGCCCCTTGGTTCCACCCTATGATACTACATCAAGTGGTAGACTGTGCTCTTGCACTTATATACCCACCCTTTTTCCTTTTACCTTCTCAAGTTCCTCTTGCTGTAGGAAAGATCTTAGTTGAGTACGTGAGACCTCCTAAGCCTCACCACACGTATTGATAGATTGCGTTGCTATTGATTTGTGGTGTTATACGAGGCCTAAGACCTTCTTTTAGCTTGGTGAGTTAGGTTGACTTTCTCGTTCTCTCCTGATCCGTATTAGATCCTACATGATCCATCCATCGCCATAAAAGTTCGTTGCGTTGCGACACATTTCATTCACAACGTTCTCAGCGTTCAAGGTTAAAGACAAATATTGCATGTTCTGCCGATTCTTTCATACGCATTCCGAGCAATATGGCAAGCTGATGAATTTAAACCGATAAAGGTATTGTCCGAAGCACCCTTGCACGGCCCGAAGAAAACTGCGTCAGGTAAAAGTTGACCTCTCCATACTTCCGATTTATTCAATTGCGCTGTTCGATGCATCCCATTGCTCCTGCCACTTGAGTATTGGAGCTGCTAGCTGAGCTTTACGCACTCTTCTAACTGCTGTACCTACGTAACCCTCTTTATACTCTGACAGATTCGATGGGAATCATGTCTGCGATGACATGAAATGCATTTTTTGAGATGGTCCTGTATGCACAGCAAACTCGCATGGCTATCAGCCGATGTGTACTCCGTAATATCGATCAGTTGCGCTTTACCTCTAGCCCAGAACTCCAGGCCGCTTCTCCGTATCGTAGTTTCGATAGTGCAACGCTCGAAAGAAGACGCTTCTTGCTACTCTTTTGACCATGACAGTTCGGCATAAACCATGCCAACGAGTCGGTGACTTTCGACACACTATCACAACACTATTTAACATGAGCGCCAAATTTACTCCAAAGAATTTCAGCTGCTGCTTCGAAGATGTGGTGTGTTCTTCAACAGTAATCTCCATATGCGGCACAACTTTTATGGTGGACTTTCTGAAGTTTAACTCCTTCCATCCAGATGCCAACCCTTTCTACGTCCTCGATTGTTTCGTCAGTGATCATGAGCACGATGTCGTCTGCAAATCCGACTATCTGTGCGCCTGCTGGTAGTTTTAGCGTTAGTATTCTAGAGCACTGGTCCCAATATGGAACCCTGTGGACCACTTGCTGTTGGGACAGTAGATCGTAATCCGGTTTTGGTTTCGTGAGTTAAGACTCGATTATCGAAGAAGCTGCCTATTATCCTGCTGAGGGTATTGCAAACATGTATCCCGTGAAGCGCTTTGGCAATAGCTTCCCAGCTGGCATTCTTAACTTCGATCGTCGAAATTGCGCAGGGGCGAACACCTGTCCGCTTCCTTTGATATGCGCGCTTAGCGTACTCTGTCACCATTCGAATGGCGTTCACAGTAGATCTCTCTTCCCAAAAATCGAACTGTCTGTCCGACAGTCTACTACCTGCTGTGTAGATAATAGGCCTGAGAATTATCCTCTCCAGTAGTTTGCCTAAGGTGTCTAGCAGACAAATGGGCCTATACGATGATGCATGCCCACGGGGTTTTCCTGGTTTCGGTAGTAACACCAGATTCGCACCGCTCTGAAAGTATCTGGAATGGTTTGCACCACCACCTTCACCAATGAATTTGGGATTCCGTCCGGGCCTGGGGCCTTATTCACCTCAAGTCTCATGTACTATTTACTACTTTTTACCAGAGATGATCAAATCTCGAGTCTACACACTCACACTTTGCCCGTCTTTGCAGAACGATTGTATTCCGTCTAACACAAACTGCAATGATGCTATCGGTAGTTCAATTCAAAAGCAGAAACCATCAGGAACAGCGTTGCCAGATTGCAAATTGCTAAAATCCATAGATACGAAAATGTACTGACTGAAATGACTTTTTATTTTTATCGCCAGGTAGAATTTTCGTTTCTTCGCAGAATCCCTATAATTTTTTTGATAATGTATGTATTAGACTGCCCCAAATTTGTATGAGAAATTCAAAACCTGTGAAATGTTATGCGCTGCAGACTAAAATTGATCCTAGTCCTAGTACAAGAGCTCATGCCAAATTTGGGCCAGATCGGATCGCGGAAAGGGGTCGCTCAACGAGCCTGAAGTTTGTATGGGATTTTGAGACATTTTGTTCGGAAGAAACATGAAAAACCAGGGGTGAAATTATGAATCCTATTCGATTCGAGTTACCCGTTTCGAGTTGAACTCGAATCGAACTAGAATCAGTATTACGAATCTCGTTCGAGTTCTAAATTTTTAAGTACTAGATTTCGAGTAAATCGGGTAGTAGATCATTGCGAAACGTTCCATTCGAATCGAGATCGGTAACGCCAAAGTTGGTCGAATCGAACGAAACTCGATTGTTTCGAGTTCCATAATCCCGCCCCAGTTTTTTATCAATAACTTTGGTTCCCGTCGGCCGATTTCTTTCAAAAATGGGTTTTCTTAAATTATGAAAAATATTTCATTTCAAGACTGCATTTCGATAAGAGTTGAGATAAAAAGTTATAAGGCTTCAAAAATGGGCGGACAAACATAACGACGCGACGCCACAAGACAAAAATTCCAGTTCACTCATATTTATTTATTCAAATTTTCTCCTGCAACTCTAACAGATCTACTTAACCCTCCAAAGCCGTTCGGGTCAATATGACCCGAAGCGCAGATTCAAAGCATCTTAATCATCATTCCAATATACTGAGGAACTGAGATTTCTGAAAGTTCAAATATGTTCTATGAAAATGTTAATCAAGTTAACGAGAAAAAACTAAAATTAGAGTTTGGAAAAGCGGTTTATTGAGATATGAGATACAGTGAGTTTAAGACAAAACTGGATGTCTTTGTTTTGAATTAGATTTTTTTTCTACTGGAAAATCCGGAATAGCGGTCAAAATGTTCATTGGACCCCCGTATATTTATACGTCGTCGGATAGATGTATTCCTAACAATTCCAGAAATCAAAAACGCACTCAAATACTGCAAAGTTGTCAGAAATTATAAGCAATTGAAAAATAAAATGGTTTTTGGGACTTTTTTCATTCGGTACCAACTACAGACAACCTAGTAGAATAGGACAAATTCACTTCATTTGAAAATATTTAGAAATTTAGAATAAATTACCTACACAATGAATGCAATATCATAAAAATCAGTCAACATTTGAGGCCACGGGAATAACAACAAATTACAAGTCAAATTTCCCCGAAACGGGTATTTTGCTAACAGCTTTGGAAGGTTAAGGTTGATCGTATCCACTCTTTTTGAGTTTTCTTCAATTCAAGACCATTTTCCAACAGCTGAAATAGAGTAAAATTCTTGGACCTCAAAACTGATATTTTGAATTTTTCTTTTAGCTATAAGAATACCCAGTATCTTTTTTTTCATGGTAGAATGTAGCAATAAATTACTGACTCCCAGCCAAAAGCTTCCCAAACACAGTCAGCCGTTTTGTCCAGTTTCAGCTCAAAAGAAAATTTATTGACGATTACAAAGCGCTCAAATCGGGTTTTCGAATGTTTGTCAGAACGGCTACCGGAATTGACATCGTCAATACCACGCAAATGTTTTGTTTTCTTTTTTTTTTGTGCTCCAAAATGGTGAAGATTCTGGATCTCCATCCAACCAGCCGATGTGTCACCAGGCAAGTGGCAAGTCAATGAACGGGCTTTGACGCCAGTATGCCTACTCGTGACTAAAACAGGATAATTTTGCTGTTCGCGACTCTATAAACACAATGTTTTATTGAGGCTGAAAATTTAATCGTGATATTTGTCGACTGGCAGCGTTGAAACGAAAGCTTACGCATTTGAGTTTCTAAATAAGACTGTAGAATATATAGTTAGTTTTCATTCAAGAACAACTGTTTTCAGTTTCGAATCCATTTTTTTAGATTTGAAAAATTAAACATTTAATAAGTAACAAGAATCAACATACGAAATCATTCTTATCGTGTAAACATTTGCCCATTCATCTTTCATTGGCGGGCCGGGGATGAGAAGTGACAAACAATTCTCTGAATCTCGCCGGGATGTGAGTAAATGTTATAATAAACTGCGCTGCGCATCATAACAATAAAAAGCAACCGGGCGGCGCGCGGCAATATTATCTCACATTTGCGTGCAACTTCGCAAATAGCTAGCGCCGCCGCTGCCCGGCTTAAATTGCCGCTGAACACACACATTTTATTCTTAAAGATTCTTCTTTGATCGCAAAGAATCTTTCAAAATAATAGTGGCTTCAAATCTGAGATGAATCTTCAGGTAATATTCAAACACAATTTATTGGTTGGAGTTCATACTTCTCAATAATTTCATTGGTGAGCTGCAGAGATGCCTTCATAAATTCACGCCGTCTGTCGTTTTTCATTCGCGATTCTATCTCCTCTCCCTCACTCAGCAGGCAAACATTGTAGAGAGTAAAAAAAGAAATACAAACGCAATAAACAGTATCAACACTTTCTTGATGGCGCCACTTTTTGTTTTACTATGATGAATAAAATCCGGTGTACATTCCGTTGCGTTGAATCTGAGTACTCGCAACTAACAGCTGAAACAAAATTTTGATTAGAGATTTTCTTAGAAAATGATAAGCACGTAAAATGAAATCAAATTCAAATTTTCCCAAATAAATGCCCAAATATTTGAACACGCTGTTGATAAATTGGAAAAACCAATAAACATTTTTTGTTAATGAAACATCGATAGCAGTAACTTACGTAAATCTGACTCAGAACCTGAATGGGTTCAAAAATACTTCATTGTGAAAGATTAGTTGTTGCAAAGGAGTTTGTAGAAATTGTTGTGCTGATGCACTGATTCTAAGAAAATTAATGAACAGAAAATAATAAAAAATAAATGGCAAACTTAAAAAAACCATAAAATATTGAAAAATCAAATTACACAAATAGGTACCTATTATTTTTTATCGACTTCTGAATATGGCTCCATGGTAATTGCTTTTGTGGCAGATAATTGACTTCGGATAACGATGCATCATTCTTCGGTGTGTTAAATTTTGAAACTGACGAGAATCAGGAGGTTTTTGGAAGATGTTTAAAAGAAAAAAAACTAACATTAGTTTTTCTGGAAATGAAAAATATGACCTTTTCTGAGTCATTTTCAGGCAATATGTTACACTGCTGGCCAAAAGTTTGGGATCATCCGCTTAAAAACATGCAAATTTTGATCGTTCATATCTCAGTCGTCTTAAGACATATTGCAAATCTTCTGATCTCATTTGAAAGATAATGAGCAATAGCTATTTCGGAGGTATTTTGCCAACAAATTATGTTTTAGTTTCGTACCTTAAACTTAACCTAAACTTGGAACATTTTCAATAAATCGCACTCAATATTCAAACCCGATCATCTCGGGATAGAGTGGACCAAATTTCAAAATTTGAGTTGCATTACAATCCTCATTCTTTACTTCTCAAAACACAATAAAATTGTGTTGTTGATCGAAGACTGATTACGGCTACTTTTTTCCAGTCTTTTGCGAAGATTTTGAAAGAAACTTCAGGCTTCACATGTTTTCTCAAATACAATATGGTATGGGCCCAAAAAGTTTCAATCGGTCTCGCTTGCGGGTAATTTGGCGGATTTTTCTCCTTCGGTATTATCTGGACTTTGTTGGATTTGTATCAAGCTATCGTGTTTTTTAAATAGTGAACTGATGCCAAATCCGAAGAAACATGACTGGGTGATTATGCTTCCGGATCATGGACAGCATATGAGGGTTCAGGCACTATCGGACACTCCCAATCACATATGATGGCTCACCAAACTTTTTAGTTTTTTACAGAATTTTTCTGTAAAAATTGATGTCTTCATCTCGTCAATACTTTAGCGTAGCCATCCCGAACAGTGTAATACTGGTCACACGGAAGCGTTTTGTTATCAATCTTGCCACACAGCAGTTAATCATATAACTTGAAGGCTCTTGGTTTGACAGAAGCAGCTTGTTTTTGACTCGGCTTAGGCTTCTTCTGCCTCTTATATAGGTATCGAATTTTGAATACGGCGAATGCGCCAACATCGCTGTTTCGAGAAAAACGCGTTCAAAGTTTGACAGCTCCATAAGCCCCCAGCAAAAATATTATTTTGTTTCCTTTATCTCTCAAAAACCAAATATCCTTTAGAACTTTGTATAATCAAAATGTAGGACTTCGAACGTACTTTTTCACCCAGCTGATAACTTAGTTTGTTTACATTTGGCGCATTCGCCCTGTTCAAAATTTGCTACCGATATGTCTTTAGACCCTATCTTACTTTGGTACGATGGGTAGTGCTGAGAGGAATCCACGTTTTTTGCCACATCCTGAATTGAGGTAGAGTTCCTACTGGCGTAAGCACGCATGTCTTTCGGGTCCAAAGTTTTGTCCACCGGACCCGGTTTTGGCCCATTTTTTTTGTCCAGGAAGTTGCTTTACTCTCCATATTTCCGAATAGAATTTCAGACCACTCCAATGCTTACTTCTTCCATTTTCGCCAACTGTCTCAGCGAAATGTTGGGAATAGTACACAATTTGTGCACGATATTTTTGTGCTTTTCCTGGGAAATGCTTCTATTTTTCACGAAAATGATAAAAACTGGAGCTCATGATACACAGAGTTTTAAGTTAAACTGTGAACAACAACACCAAGCGGAAATCAGCTTTTTAAATGTCATCCAGAATAAGCAGAGTTGTCTCAAAATAGTGCTTGGACATGAAAGGACATAATAGGAGTGAACCTTCATACACTGATTTTAAATAGTGAAAATTTTCAGTTCATTTTTTCTAATTTTTATCTACAAAATTATTGCTTTGTGATAGTTCGCGTTGTCCCAATTAAATATGAACGGATTCCAGGGTTGCTAGCGAACCGGGAAAACCGGGAAAACCGGGAAAAACTTTGGAATTTCATCACGTCACCGGGAAACCGGAAAAAACTGGGAATTTCGGCACCTCACCGGAAAAATTGACATTTTTGAAATTTTTTCACAAAGTTTCAAAAATATTTTTAGAATTATTTCAAAATTTAAGAGTATTTTTGAGAGTCTCGATATAGATTTATCTCATAATCGCTTATTTTATCTTATGTTATCACTAATTGCGGAGCAATATGAGTAATCTCGTTTTTTCGCTATCCGCAAGTGTGCTACACTTACAAGCATAGCTCAAATGATAATTATTTAATAATGAAACTATTATCGACAAAACTAAACACAAAATTGTAATTTTTTCCTCTCTTAAAGAGGTTTCTAACTCATCCAGGTTCTCTTTAATAGAGGGTCAGCAACATACAAATGAATTAAAGTGATCTAGGAATTCAACTATTCAATATCTATTTGATTAAAATCCACCTGACACCAGTTGATGCATCAGTTCGAAGTTTTCTGAGTAAGTTTCAATATGGTACAAAAGTGTTATTTTCTCTAACTTCCTTGGTCTAGTCAGGAAAACGACTCTAGCTTATGGAGGTATTACACTCTCACTTGAAGAGGTTAAAAAAAAATTATTTTATGCAAAAAGCAAATAATTTGACAGCGTGAGACGTTTTTAAGCATCAAAGAGATCATCAGAAAAAATATTGGTTTTTCAATGTTGTTGTTGTTGTGTATTTCGTTTTCATTGGTCTGAGGAAGGAAGCGTTACATCGCAAGTGTTAAGTTTTTAATTCATTCTACGTTAAGCTTTTGCTTATAATTTCCGAAATCTAAGGTCTTAACCCTGTTAAAAATTAATATCTTACACTCAAACAATTAAACCTCAGCCCTGTTTTATACATGGTTTCTATATTTTCACGAATCTTTAGTACAAATGACTATTACTACAGTTATTCATTGCTTTGTTTGAAATTTAAAAAAAACATGTCTTTGGATTTGTACAAAAAAAAATTAAACTGGATTTAGAAAATAACTAAATATTTTCCGGCAATCTGATGATTTTAAGTTTTGTAAGACATATCCCCATTCAAGTTGATTTTATAGTATGTTTCGATGTATTGTTAACATATTTCTATAAAAATTATACTTTTTTTTCTAGAACTTTATAGAAATTTTAGAAAATTGATATTGGCTGAAAAGTACTTACATTATAGTTTCAAGATCAATTTAACCGGAGTTTTTCTTGCAAAATTGTTGAAATTGTGGAGCAAAACAACGAATAGATGCCCAGTTCGTTAGAACTACGAAAAGACTACGTGTTACAAGACGCCGAAGTGTTTGCCATGATTTCTAATCGGTTAACAAGTTTTGGGATACAATTATTAGAAATTTGAAGCCTTTTATATTGATGTTTTTTATTCGCCATGATTTTAAATCAAAAACGAGTATAAATCGGAAAATCGGAAGTAAAATAACGGAAAAATCATCATTTATAACCGGGAAAAAACCTGGGAAAAACCGGGAAAAACTGGAATTTCAAAACGAAAATTCGCTAGCAACCCTGGGATTCACATATATCTTAGAAAACTAATTTTAATTGAGTGAAACTTCAAGTAAGATGAATAACAATATCCCCTCATCCTTTGATAAGAAAAACTTTTTATTCTCAGAAGGATATATGAACATCAGAACAATTAGAATTTTTCTGATGTCACTTATATTTACAGCGAATTTAGAGTTTTTAGTCAAAATATGTAATTTTGTTTATAGTACACAAGTGCACTGGATCCTTTTTTAAACGATTGTTGTGAACGTGTAAAAAATGTAAATACTTACGGTATCGGATAGGTTCCAGAAGACCCTGTTTCACACCAGAGGGAATCTTCTGTTTCTCCCGGGAATATCAAAACACTTTGTTTTGGTTTTGTTCGTTTTCTACGTGCCAGGGCAGGAAGACTGAATAAAGCAAAAAAAAACCTTTAAACTTAAAATTTCTCTCATCAATCTACCGATCAGTGCGAAGGTTCAAATTCGACATTCTTATAGAGAGATTTTCAAAAAAACTTTTTTAATGATGAAATGCACCAGTGTTGCCTGTAACACTTATCAAATTAGGTTTGTATTGTTCTGGCATATTCTTGCAGGTTCATGTGTGTCAATTCGCTCAAATTTCTTTGAAGCTTCTGAAGCTTGTAAAAAATATTAAATATCACAAATTCGGACGGATCTTCGAACTATTATGCTTAAAACCCGAAATCATGGCTTCAAACCGAGAAAATACAATATTTTTATCGGATTTCCTACTTGTCGCGCTACAAAACACCCTGGCATCAGCTTGTCGATCTTTCCAAAGCACCTTTATGATTGTTCATTAAAACAAAAGTACACACAAAGAAGGGATTGCAAAATTCCAAAGCCGATCAGAGCTTATTACAGGACCACATGCAAACATGCGAGCTAAAAAAGAAAAACATTTTATGGGATTGAGAATCGAACTCACAAAGATTTGATATCTTCTTCTTGCCCATCCGACAGCTTAACCAGTATACCACCTGTGGCAGATACGAGGGTTGATTATCATAGCCACCGGGGGTTTGCCGGTATCGTCTTATGACGGGGAAGGGAATTGAAAAAGGGGAAACTGTTTTTTTTTTCGTTTTTCTACTGCCTGCTTACATACACACGCACAGTGGTTCAAAACAAGGACAACTTTTTTTCTCTGTAGTTTTCCTAATGCCGTGTTACATATACACCCACATCATTGACCGAGTGGATCAATTCATTCATTCATTGTTTCCATCCTCCTTTATCTTGTGATTGGATAGGCAGGGACATCAAAACGTTTCTATTCTGTTTGCTTCAGTCATACGCAATTCGGTTGCGCTGGAAGGTTAATGCCGACGGTCTCAAATCCAATCATCGCCGCTGGTGTTCACTTCTCATGCCAATGACGTTGAAATATGGAGAGCTCATGATTGGAGTAAAGGCTGAATTTTTGGTCTCAGAAATAATTCGATCAAAGGTTCTGAAAGCATGATTGTTGAAAAAATATATATTCGGCATGGGACTGTTATGCATAATATAAATATAAAGTGTCGAATGTAGTGGTATAGCAGTACCATAACGAATAAAAATCGACCGATAACTATACCTTTTTGAAAAAAAGACAAAAAGGTGCTCCGTGTCTTAACAAAAGCCTAATCTCGGAAATTTCTTACTTTTTGTCTTACGACTTATTTTTATGACAACCTAGAAAACACTCGATTTTTTTTTATCCTGAAAATAGTGCTCACAATTCAACAATATATCCCAAAACAAAAAAAGCTCTTTTTTCGCTTACTCATTGCCAGAAAAGGCATTGTTAATCAGAATCAGAATTATGATTAGGATCTGAATCAGGATTAGAATCTGAATGAAGGTCATCGTCAAAATTCGGTCCTGAATAACTGTCAGAATTATAATCAGAGTAAGGATCAAGACCAGAATTACGATCAGAAAAAGGATCCGGATAAGGACCAGGTTCGTAATGAGGGTTATGGTCAGGATCCACATATGGATCAGGTTCAGAATCAGAGTTTGAATCAACATCAGGGCCAAAACCTATATCAGGAACAAATTCAATATCAAGGTTAGGATCAGTATCAAGATAAGCATCAGGATAGGGATCAATATAAAAATTAGGATTGGATTTCGATTATCAATCAGAACCCGGATAAAGGACCAGAACATGAACAGAATTAGGATCCGAATCATGATTAGGATGAGGATCTAAGTTAGGGTTCTGAATACGGACCAGGATCATGATAAGGGTAATAATTAGAGTCTGAATGTGGTTCAGAATTAGGTTAGGGTTAAGATCTGGATCAGGTTCATGAGTAGAATCAGGGTCAGGATTATTAACAGGAACATGATCAAGATCGGGCTCTGAGACATGATCAAGATCAGGTTAGGAATTAAGATTCAGATTTAAATCTCGATTTGGCCAGGATGAAATAAAGAATTAGAATAAAGATCAAAATAAGAATCAAGTTTATTGACATAAAGTTGATTACCGTAAGTGTTTTATATGAAACCACTGCAAAAATTCTTACGATATTATTTGCGAAAAAAATGTTTTTTTTTTCAATGGAAAGTAAAAATTATTAGGACAAGAATCGAGGAAGAATGACTTTTATGGGTTAAATTCCTATAAAAAAGGAAAAAAAAAGGCAAAAATTATTTTCTCTGATTTATCAATATTTTTTTAACATATAAAGGACTGCGAAAAAATCTAGGTTCAACGACATAAAATTTTGGAATTCTCTGTCTCAGTAACGACTGGACAAAATTCTACAAATTAGGTATCTTTGAGTTATCGAAAGTGTTGTACACAATTATGTAGAGTATAGTTTCCTAATAAAGTGAATCACATTTGAGTCATGCTTCAAATTTAAGCGCACTTGCGTCAATCGAAAAAATGAGTTATCTCGCATTTGGTCTGCAATGTGTTAAGATTGAAATTATGCACTAGTTCAGTATTTGCTTTCCACTCTCTAAGTTACTTGAAAACTACTATTATTAAAAATGAAATATGCTAAATATGCTAAACTTGAATGTCTCTTATCGTCTTAGAAAAATCGCAATTATGAGCGTTTTAACCCTGTCTCAAAATTAATTTCCGCAACTTAAGCATCCAGCTCCTCCCGAATTGAAAATCTCGCACCAGACCCCACTTGAGAGCAGGAGGAAACAATTGACCTTGGTGGGTTAAGATCGCCGAACCGGACGATATTTTTGGGAAACCCCTCGTTGTCCCCACTTAATATTTTCTCCAAAAGATGGTCGGTCGGTCGGTCAGTTGGTGGCAAAAATGATCGGTTTGGGTGCGGTCACAAGTCAATTGTGCCCCTGGTCCCTTGCCACCGATGGAAAAGTGTTTCCATTTGGCTCCGGTCGGTTTGTTTTAAGATAGGTACTATATTTAGAAACACTTCTGTTTTCTTCTGTAGTTTCCAGGGTTCCGCGCAAATTGCGTGTTCAAATTTTACGAGTGTTTTTTTCTCTGAGCATAATTACATTGTGGAACATTTGGATATTTTTGAAGGATTTTGTAAATTGAATTTTAATCGTTTCTTTTTCTGTTTTTGTTTTTTACAGGCGTGTATCGATGATAATCTGGACATGGTCGAATATTTGGTACAAAACGGTGCAGATGTAAATCGGAAAGACAACGAAGGTTGGACCCCGCTGCACGCCACATCATCTTGTGGGTAAGTCAATATTTTTTATAAATAAATTGCGTAAACGAATTTTTAATCTTGTTGTATTTCTGTTTTAGATTTCTCAGTATAGCCCGATACCTGATAGAAAATGGGGCGGATCTGGCATCGATCAACAGTGACGGGGAGCTGGCCCTGGATTTGGCCTGTTCCGATGCCATGGAGGATCTTATTCAGCGTCACATCGATGAACAGGGCATAGATTGCGAGGAAGCGCGGCAAATTGAGGAGAAGATCATGCTCAGTGATGCCAAACGATGGCTCCGAACTGACAGTACAGACTGTGATAAACCGCACCCGAAAACGGGAGCCACGGCGCTTCATGTGGCCGCTGCCAAGGGATACCTGAAAGTACTCAGTCTGCTGCTGGACGGTCGGGGAGACTTTGACAAACAGGACGTAGATGGATGGACGGCACTTCATGCGGCAGCTTACTGGGGCCAAAAGGAAGCAGTCCAGCTGCTGTTGAATGCCAATGTCGATATCGACATCCAGAACTACAGCGGCCAGTACGCGATCGATATCGCCCAGAAGGATATCGTTTCACTGCTGGATGAAGCTAGGAAGAATCACAAACGGCCCAAGCGGCGACCCGCTAGTCAAAGGTCAGAAATAGTTTTAAGGAAGTCATTGAACAAACCTTTAAATCGAGTTCCTTCCCTTTGCAGAATCACCGATACTATCGAAAATAGCATCGAAACACCCACCAAGGTCATCCGGGTTGAGGTCAAACCAATCGACAGTAGCAAAGAGAAAGAAGGTGAGTGTTGGTCGCTCCCGGCAGTTTTACCAGTAAAATTTTCCCACATATATAGGTTACCTACTACTAGTAGAAGAGACGAACTGTCTCATTTCTACCAACCAACTTCTGCGCATGGGCGCATGCGACCGGTCATTCTTTTTTGGTTTTATTGGATTTGTTTTTTTTTTGTTTCAATTTGTTTTGGATTTTTGATGATTTGAGCACTGTATGTTTAACTCAAACCCACTTTTAAAAACAAGTGAATTCAGCAGCCGCCGACGAAGGTGAAAGCGTTTCGGAACAAGAGGATGACGAACCGGACGATGGGAGCGGGAGTGATCGAGACGGGAAGAATGCAGAGCAAGAATCGGACTCAGCCGAAGAAGCAGACGAACCGGCAGAGGAAGCTGAAGAAGAGGCAGAAGAAGAAGAATCGGAAGAAGACGTAGAAGAAGAAGAGGAGACCGCAGAACCGGACGAAGAATCGGAACCGGAAGCGACCGTCTCTTCGGAACCGTACTCGTCTTCCGAGTCGTCCTCTTCCACAACCTCCTCCGCCGACAGCAGCCTATCAGAATCCGACACAGGTAGACCACCAGTTGTTGATGGTGCCATCATCTTGACTTGTATCTGCTCGCTATGTTTGCACGGAACCGAGACACCTCTTATGTACATCAGAATTTCGACGTTCTACGTGCCCGTGTTGCAGTTTTGCAGCTATTATTACCAACCTACTACTTCGCTCAACTCGTTTTTTTTTGTTCGTTTGTGGTTCTGCCGTTTGGCCATCTAATTATGAACCTGTCAGTCAGTCAGTCAGTCAGTCAGTCAGTCAGTCATTCAAGTCAACACAAACACGCATATTCGTCCCATTTTCGATGCACCATTTTACTTTACTCTGCTGGTCTGTTGTTGTTAAAATTCAAAATTCCTTCATGAGACCAGTAATAGTGATGATTGGATTGAAGAAAACAATACGCTGAATTCAATTGGTTTTCCTGAAGTTGCTTGAGAAGGCCGTATACTTGCTTTGCTAATCTTGAAAATGGCTTTGCATTTATCATAAACATGCTCCTGATCAATTTCATTCGTTCTAGGGAAAGAAATTAGTTTTTTAGTTGTTTAGAAGATGTATGTAAAATTTGGTATTCGGAATCAAGTATGCACGAATTGTATCTAAACAGGGAGGACCGATTCTTATAATGTAAATATGATCGTTTTAACAGCTATCTTTTTGTATATTCAAACATTCGGGAAAGTATTTGGTTTAAATTTACGTTTTCGTTGCAATGTTTAACATGAGCAGAGCAATCAATTGTGAACTCAGTTTTCGGCAAAACCTAAACTAATTTCTGTTTATTGTAGATCGTTTATTGCCAAATGAGTTATGTCGAATTCCACAAACTGACCATAAACGTTTTTAAGATTGGCCTCTAAAACTGACCTGTGCAAATTTTCAGCTCAATCGGACTTGATTCGTGCTCAAAGTTACGGTTTTTTTACCCTCAAAAGTCAAAAAAATCAAAAGAAATCGGAAAAATTTTAATTTTAATCTGTATGCCAAATTACTTAAAAATGCATAAAGGATTGAAATCTAGTGTTAACAACGAAAAAAAAAAATGCTTGGTCCAAAATCAACCTAGGGATTTGAAAAATCCACCCACACCAAAGGAAATTCCGAAAATCGAATTTTCAATTTCGATGCCAAATGACTTCGAAATGCATTAAACGTCGAGATCTGGTGTTTTCTCGAAAAAAAAATTTTGGCCAAAAATTGAGTAGGTTTTCCGAAGGACAGCCGGTTTCCAAAAAAAAAAATTCAGATCAGTGCTTTCAGAGAGCGTCGATTAGAAAAGTATAGAAGATAATATAAAATTCCATGAATTCATCGAGGATCTCAGAAGATTTTTTTTAATTTGGATGCCCCTAAATGAAGTTACAAGCCGAAAACTTCCAATGGTGTCATGTTGATCCTCTAGAGCGGATTAGGGTTAATAAACTTGTTGATTTATATTTGTTGAGCAATCTGTCATATTGTGTTTGTTCCAATTCATATATGTATTTAAATAGGCCATTTCCAATATCGAAGCAGTGCTCATTCATAGTTCGTTTACACGATTTTCGAAATCCTCATAAAATCATGTATCAAGCTTGAACTTAATTTACCGTTTGATGATTAGTAAATTTATTGCCATTTTCCATCAGTTTGTTGTTTCGATTTTAAAACAATCGCTCTCAAAGTTCATCCTGAAAACAGCATATCAGCTACACTACCAGTTGTTATTTTTGTTCATCCTGCTCGAGTTTATTTTTTAAATGCTGTTGGCTTAGAATCACCTACTATTATTTTTAATCATTTTACTAGCAGTTTACTGATCGAATTGCTAGAAGTGCTTTGGAAGTTCGAGTTCGTTTGTTGTTTGAAATTTTGGCCCTCAAAACACCACTGGCGCCCGCCTTTTGACCGTTTCGTTTTCTTTCTCGGTTTCAAAATTTGTTGCGCCCAATCAAAACTTTCATCGCAAAAGAAACCACCAAACCTGTTGCCATCATATCCCGCCCGACTCCGGTTCCGGTTACGGAACAGATAATCGTTCCGAAACCACAGCAAACAATCTTGGCGGCAGCACCATCACCACCTTCAGTTGAAGCAGCAGCAGCAGCTCCACCAGTTCCGGCATCACCTGTTCCCTGGCGTCGCGCTCGTCCTGCGGCTACTCCGATTCCTACGGCCGATGCGATTCAACAGCAGGAAGCATACCTGCAGAAGCTACAGAATGGCATTTCCAATAATCACAGCTTTAGCAGAAATCGTAATGGCCGTTTCAAGATCTTTTGTTTTTGTAGATTGCATTTCGTTCGTTTCACTCACCCCCTTAGCAGCTCAAAATAATTATATTGTTCGTTCATGTTTTTCATTAAAAGAAAAAAATCCGTTCGTTTGTTGCATTTGCGCTAAAAGAATTCGAGTATACACATCCAAAAAGAAGCACATGTACAGAAATCGAAGACCCCTAAAAAACCCTTTGAACTAAAATAATTGTCCACACATAAATTAGAATCAATCCCCATTCACTCATCGGAGTTACGAAAGAAAGAAAAAACACCACTGATCCATTCTAATATTTGTTTTCGATCTCGTTGCAGAAGTTCCGGAAAAGGAAAACCAACCAACCGAGCCGGACGTTATCCTGCGGCGGACCCAGAGTTTCGAGAATGACGAAAAGTGAGTGTCCCTCCTGTTTATGTAACTTTATTTTGAGTAACCTACACGTTACCATTTTGTGTTGCACCCATTTTTATTAATCTTTCTTCGAGTGGATTAGATTGTTTTTTAAATCACACTTTTCCACCATTTTATGAAACGCTTTTCAATGATGATTGAATACAATGTAGCATTTCGCCACAAATCGACCAGTGAAGTTTTTCCGACGTCCTCTGATTAAAATGAAATTTTTATATCCATATTCTCATTTGAATCGGTTGGAATTCTGTAGAGTACAAGCGTGTTGAACCAGTTTTGACGGTCGCCATGTAGAATAGGTGACTGATATTTTCAATGTTTAATTTCAATGCCAAATTTCTCTCATCAAAAAACAGAGAACCAAAACGAAGGTGTTTTTAAAATTCTCAAAATAGTATTTCAAGAAACAAAGAATATATCTGAAATTATTATATTACACCTTATCAGGAATGGAAAAGACTACATGCATGTTGCTTTTACTACAACCAAAATTTTTTCATGTAATGTTTATGAAATTAGGTATGTTAAAAGCACTTTTTTCATCGTATTGTTATCATCATTCTTCGTGAAAGACTCGGAAATCCATGTCACTTTTTTGTCATTTTATACGAATATTACAAGCTTATTCAAATAGTATTCCCTCTCACGACATTACTTAATGAACATAATTCCGTATTACAAGCATTGTTTTTTGCATCACTCAAAAAATATAGTTTTAACTGGAAAATTTGTTGGAAATGATCAAACACATAGGGGTACAGCATTTTTGGTGCCTAAATATATGTGAATAACTGATTTGGGAATATTTTGGCGCCCTGAAATAGAATCTTTGGGTGATTTTGTCTATCACCTCTTATTTTGGAGATACGGTGTTAAAAAGTTTAAAAAACAGTTTTGAATGAAATCAATGAAAAATGATGAACCAGGAAACCTATATATAAAAAAACTGATTTGAAATAGATATTCTAGTTTCAGAGATATAGTGCAGAATGGACAAACAAGTTTTAAATCGCGAAGAAATTCAATATCTTCCCTTCTAGACGAACGAAACGAATGGAAATATATTTAACTTAAGTGAAAATTCTCCAACAATCGATTGGACATAGCTTTAGACGCCACACGAGCTTACGAACGGAGATATTATGCCTTTTTAACCCCTAATTCCCCTATAATTTGTAAATTATCCTGGAAAAAGGTTATTTAGACTTGAAATTTTTGGACAAAAAATGGACCTATCTTGTGTGATTTTTTTCGAGAAATCGAATGAAGGCTGCTTTAGCCACCGCAAGCTTTAAAATAGGGAGTTATGGCTGTTTTACCCTCATTTTTCCTCTTTTTTTTTAAATAGTTCAGAAAAAGCATGTTCGGACTTGAAAATTCTAAATCAATTGGAGATCTGATGTAATTTTTTCTGAGGGTTCGAAGAAAGGCTATTTGAGTCACCGCACGCTTAGGAAAATGGAGTTATCGCGGATTTAACCCCGAATTCCCCTATATACATTTTAAAACTTAGAAAACACATAAAATTTTTGATCCAAATGAGACCTATCTAGTGTGATTTTTTCCGAGGAATCGAATGAAGGCTGTTTGAGCAACCGCACGCATCGGAAAATTGATTTATGGCTGTTTTAACTCTGAATTCCCCTACACATTTCAATTTTTTTTTGAAAAAAACATGTTCGGTTTCGTAAATTTTGAATCAAATGAGATCTATCTTGTGTGAAGAATCGAATCGAATGAAAGCTGTTTGCGTTTTACCATGAACTACTCAAACAGCCTTAATTCGATTCCTCGAACAAAAAATCACACAAGTTAGGACTCAAAATTTTCAAGTCCGAACATGCTTTTTCTTAACTTTTTGTAAAATATAGGGGAATCGGAGGAGAAATCAGCCATATTTTTATTTTACTAACTGGAAGAGATCGAAAGAACAAACACACAGATAGTCCTTTTTCTAGCGCTTTGTTATGTTAGAATTTTGCATTAGAATAAAGTTCATGAACTTTAAATCTGAATATGAAACAAAAACTCAAAATGCTAAGTTGTTTTTTTTATACTCGGAAAAATACAAACTTAATGTAAAAAAATGCGTATGAGTTTCGAAAATCATGAATCATATTTCGAAGGAAATATATAACCAAATTTAAACGATAATTTCAAACACGGCTTTTCATTTTAATTTTTAGTGATGATTCCAACCGAAAATCAAGAACTCTAAGCTGGTGGATACATAATCCGAAATATGAAATCACAAATACAATTTCGAAGGAACCAGAATTTCTGAAATGATTTAAATCTTATTAAAAATTCAGTATTCAGAAATGAATTACTAAAAACATTTGAAAAAAAAAATTGAAAAACTGTAGCTGAATTCTGAACTTGGAATTAGTTTTCGAGGTTTTGACATCAGCTCTGAGTCCAGATTGTTGCTATCGAGTAAATTTAATCCATCAACAAATTTGGAGTGTAGAGTTGGATACTTTGGATATTTTAAAATTAATGCTTTTCGAAAAAAAAGTTCAGTTACATTATTCATGCAGTAGGGGATTAAAATTAATGAAACAGTTTTTTTTGACCAACAGTACTGGAAGTATTGCAAACATTCAAATATTCGGTACAAGTAATTCAGTTCATTGGTACAAATAACCCACATTTTATTGACGAATTTTTAATAACAATAATTAATTTACGATTAATATTATGGAAATTTCACGGATGGTCCGGTGCAAATTACTGGCAATTCAAGTTTAGGTTTTTTTTATGAAAATTCAATACAAATTTGATCAAAAGAAATCCAATGAAAAGTAAAAATTTCTGTAAAAATTTCTATCTTTTTTGGTTCGTCCAGTAAAAATACTAGGTACAGTAAGTTTTTGATGATAATTATCGATGATTCGGCCAAAAGTACTGACCTTTGATAGTTTGTCGAGTAAAGTTGTTGGTAGTCGTTTTGCCAAAAACAAAGATATCTGGAAAATTTACCCATAGTCTTTTTATTTCTTATCTTTTTCAAGTTCCACTAAAACAACTATCGATAGTTTTTTGAAAATTGACTCATAGTATAAGTCAAAATTACAAAAATATTTTGAGAGCTTTTCAATAAATTAGGTGGCATCAAACTGAAATACATCAATAATCATATTATTATTTTTAACCTTGTTTGTTAAAAATTACAGACAGTTGGTAAAAAATACCTGTACGTAGATAAAAATTACATACCTATACACGTTTTATTTTGGAATATTGGCGATATTCTGTACACATTTTGAAAAATTCGATAAAATTAGATCAGCTCATTGGTGTTATTATTGATATTATAAATCTTTTACTCTTTCTTCCGTTGAAATTACCTCTTGTCGGTAGAAGTTACGAGTTCATATCAATCATGAAAAGGTTATGATCGAGAATAGAAACATTGTTATCGATGATAAGGCAAATTTGCAGGGGTCGACAATATGTTTGCCCTTTTCAATTTAATTGAGAGCGATATTATGAATCTTGTACTGTTTGTGCGATTAAAAATACCGTAGACGGTAAAAACTAAGATCAAAAGTCGTAAAAATAAATAAAACTTTGTAAAAAAACCTAGTAATTTGAAAAAAAAAAACAGTTTTTTCAGACTTAAATAATACTTGAAAAAATAAAATAAAAGAGTTTCCATTAATTCCCGAATCGTTAAAACCTATTTTTTAAAGTATTAAAATCAACATTGATACCAACTGTAAGCAAAAATTTGAATATATTTGCTCTTTCTCTGGTCAATTTAGAGCCTCCAAAAAGTTCGGATGAAATTATTTTCAGGTTACTTTCCATCATTGAAAAGCGTTCATTTTTGTTAGTGTATGTGTGTTTTTCTGTGTGTTTACCCATAAGTGCTATGTCTCATTTTCATACTCATTAACCGTTTGTTTTGATTCATTACTCAACTGCATCGTGAAAACACAAACATCGTGAATTGCGCAAATAATCCATTCCCCAAATCACTCATCGATCCGTCTGTGCTCACCATACCCCAAATACAAAAACAAACAAATTTTCTAAACGCTCTACTACCACCATTTTCATGACCACTACAACCTGCTCCTACTACTACTACTACTACTCTCACATCCAAAATAAAACACTCAAAACAAACCAACCAATATCATCGCTTCCGGTTACGCGGCGAATGTCTCAATACCACCAAACCAGGTTCTACCAAAAGTACGTTGAACTGCGGGCCCGAATACAGGCCAACTCCTGTCCCATTTTGCCGAACAACAACGCCAATCCGGCCACGATTGCGAAGACCGCCTCCACCAACTATCTGATACAAAGGTCAGCATCACTCAAGGATCATCGAACGTTAAGGTATTTTTTTTGTTATATTTTTTTTTAGTTTTTCATTCTAACTGATATGTCTAATGTCCAATAATCGTTGCTGTTTTCATTATCACACGATCGAGCTTTTTTAAAACCTATCGTTTTCATACGGAATGATGTTTTTTTTCCTCTCTAATTCCCTAATTTGGATTGAATTTTTCAAGGATTGTAAATCACAGCAAGAGCTTTTATTTTTGGAAATGTTGCTTGATCAAACCAATAACGAATATCTATCAACCGACTTCTTTCGATGAAAATTACAATTTTGAAATTTGAACTAACCTTTCTCCATTGACATTTTAGGAAAGCAACCAGCAATCTGGTCCTGGGAAGCACCGGAAGTGCCGCAACCACCCAGCAACAATCGTCGACGACGTCCCCACCCACTAGTCCCACCGGAACGACCACCTCGTCATCGGTGCAGCAGCAGCAAATCCGAAGGTAGGTGTTGTTTAAGTTCTCAAAATGTTAAAGAAAGGCTTAAAGAGGTCCGTATGATCTCAATTCTTGGGGTTGGGAACCATTTCGAACGCTTTCGAGTGCTTGGAAGGCCAGTTAAACCAAAGGCCTTTCTACAATGTTCATTCCCATGTGCTTTACGAGAAATAAAAATCCCGGTAGACGAAACAGAAACAAGTGACATTTTCGCGAGGAGACGTTAAGAAAGTTAGCGAACGCTGAAGTATTTTGAAATCGTTGGTAAAACTTGGATATTTACCAACACTCAAATATTCTTTATTGATGTCTGTAATAGAGAATATTAAACGAAAGTTAGGTGGCTTATGAGGTTTTTCCTTACAGAATTTCGTCTTTTTGAACCACTTTTTTTGGTTCTCTATCTGAAAGTATCTTTCTTTTTAAATTATTCTTTTGTACGTTGATGTTTTTTTTTAGTTTTTCAAATTTGTATCAATATTTCCATCTTCTTTTTTTTATCATACATCTCACAATCCGTGTTCTTTCTTTTTTAAAGCAAAAAATTCGAAAAGAAACAAGAGAGAAATATAAAAAAGAGAGAAGTTTGAAAAAGAGAGAAATATAAAAAAGAGAGAAAGATCAAAAAGAGAGAAAGATCAAAAAGAGAGAAATATAAAAAAGGAAGGAATTTAAAAAAAAGAGAGAAGTATTAAAAAGAGAGAAATATAAAAAAGAGAGAAATATAAAAAAGAGAGAAATATAAAAAAGAGAGAAATATAAAAAGAGAGAAATATAAAAAGAGAGAAATATAAAAAAGAGAGAAATATAAAAAAGAGAGAAATATAAAAAAGAGAGAAATATAAAAAAGAGAGAAATATAAAAAAGAGAGAAATATAAAAAAGAGAGAAATATAAAAAAGAGAGAAATATAAAAAAGAGAGAAATATAAAAAAGAGAGAAATATAAAAAAGAGAGAAATATAAAAAAGAGAGAAATATAAAAAAGAGAGAAATATAAAAAAGAGAGAAATATAAAAAAGAGAGAAATATAAAAAAGAGAGAAATATAAAAAAGAGAGAAATATAAAAAAGAGAGAAATATAAAAAAGAGAGAAATATAAAAAAGAGAGAAATATAAAAAAGAGTGAAATATAAAAAAGAGAGAAATATAAAAAAGAGAGAAATATAAAAAAGAGAGAAATATAAAAAAGAGAGAAATATAAAAAAAAGAGAAATATAAAAAAGAGAGAAATATAAAAAAGAGAGAAATATAAAAAAGAGAGAAATATAAAAAAGAGAGAAATATGAAAAAGAGAGAAATATGAAAAAAAAGAAATGTGAAAAAGAGAGAAATATGAAAAAGAGAGAAATATAAAAAAGAGAGAAATAGAAAAGAGAGAAAAATATAAAAAAGAGAGAAATATAAAAAAAGAGAAATATAAAAAAGAGAAAAATATAAAAAGGAGAGAATTATGAAAAAAAAGAAATATAATAAATCGAGAAATATAAAGAAGAGAGAATTATAAAGGAGAGAAATATAGAAAAGGGAAATATAAAAAGAGAGAAATGTATAAAGGGTAACGTAAAAAGAGATAAAAATGAAAAGAGAGAAATAAAAGAGAAATATAAAAAAGAGATAATAATTAAAAAGAGAGATACATTTAAAAAAAGAAATATTTAAAAAAGAGAAATATAAAAAAATATAGAAAAGGGAAGAATAAAAAAAGGGAGAAATATGGAAAAGAGATAAATATAAAAAAGAGAAAAATATAAAAAGAGAGAAATATATAAAGAGAGATGTGGAAATGAGAGAAATATTAAAAAGAGAGAAATATTTAACAGAGAGAAATATTTGACAGAGAGAAATATTTAACAGAGAGAAATATTTAAAAAGGAAATTAATAAAAGAAAGAAATATAAAAAATGAGAGCAATATGATAAAATTATGAGAATGATATGAAAATAAGTGAAATGAAGAGAAGAAAAGAAAAATAAAGAAAAAAATATAGAAGTTTCAAAAGTTTATAAAAGAGAATTTAAAAAAATCTATAAGTTAGGGAGAAATGTAGAAAAAGAGAAATATAAAAATTAAAGGGAGATATAAAAACACGAGAGAAATATGAAATGACGTTAATTAATGTAACAAACATAAAATGAGAGAAGTAAATAAATCAGAAAAATGTTTATAAAGAGAGAAATTGAAAGACTAAACATAACTACACATACATAAAAAAAAGAATATATAAAAACGAACATATAAAAAAGAGTATATAAAAAAGAATATATAAAAAAAGAATATGTTAAATAAGAATATATATAAGAATTATTCAAAATAGAGAAATAAAAAAAAGAGAGAATTATTTGACCAAATTTAAAAAAGAAAATAACATCAAAAAGAGAGAAACATTTGAAAAAATAGGATAATGTTTGAAAAAAAAAAGAAAAATATTGATAAAACAGAAATTTTTGAAAAGGGGAGAAATATTCGAGAAAAGGTGAAAAACAGAAATAAAAATAATAGGAAAAAATAAAACAGAAGAGATACAAATAATAAACAAATAAAGTAATAAAAAAGAGAAATAAAAATAGAGTTATGAATAACAGAAATAAAGAAAGAGAAATTAAGAAAGATTGAAATAAAAAAAAAGAAATTCAAAATAGAGAAATTTAAAAAATAAATAAGGAAAAAATGTTCACCGACGTCATCCATCAATCAAACTACAATGAATGAAATAAAAAAAAGAAAAGCAAAAAAGAGAAATTTAAAAAATAAAGAATAATAGGAATCAGAAATATGAAACGAAAGAATTATAAAAAAGATAGGAATTTGAAAAAATAATCAAAAAAAGGAAAACAGACAGAAAAATTAAATGAGAGGAAACTATAACGCAAAGAGAAAATCAAATAAGAGAGAAATATAAAATAGACATAATTGAAAAAAAAAAAAAAAGAGAAAAATACTTTAACATACATGTTGCGCATAGAGAGTGGCGAAAAGTGTATAAAAGAGAGTTTATTATAATAATGTAAAACAATAATATTAGAAAGAGAAATATATATAACGGGAGATTTTAAAACATGAGTAATTTTAGCATGAGAAATATTAAAACTGAAGTGTTTCATATCGAGATATATAAAAAACCTTTGAATCCTCTTTCTGCGCAGTAGAGGACGAATAAGCAGAAATACCAATGTGCCTGATTTTACAGGATTTGCTCGGTTTTTCGAAGCTCAACCTGAGAACCTGATAGGCCATTGCATATCCCTGATTTTTGAAAATTTGCCTCATTTTGCTTGATTTTTGCGAATGTGGTGAAAAATTGGTAGTAAGGAACTGGATTAGGTACCACTACTGAAGAGAAAAAGTGAAAATGTGGATCGATGACCATAAAAAAGGTCATCACTTTGAGCGAAATTTCCGTTACTTTAACGTTGCCTGATATAGCCTGATTTCTAATTTCACCAGTTGGCAACTCTGCTTCTATCACTAGATATTAAAATTTTGACTTACAGATAACGAATGCTGTTTGGACTACAAAATGCTGCTAACAAATTTCAACGTCTGATGAATAGATCATCACACGTTGAAAGATATTTGATGCATTTTTAAATCCAAACAGCATTCGCAATTTGTCCAAATTGAAGTGGAACTAAAGGAAAAAGTTCCGAAAACAATTATTTTTTCGCAGTTTTCTATCAAATCAATTGGGTTGATGTTAAAAATTAAAATTTTTGAAAATTTCTGTCAACTTCGTCGTTCTCAGAGATAAAAATTTAATAACTCCTTTAGCGAAATGTCACTTGTTATTCGAATTGTAAAGCCTACCCATTCAAAACAACATTGTACTCCATTACATTTCTAAAACTATCGTTATTTCCATCATCATACAATCGTCGAACTTTGTTGAAAAACTGTCGTTCACCAACGAAAAAATTACCATTCGTCCGTCCGTCTGTTGTTCACACACATACGTTGTTGTGGTTCTGTGTAAATGTGACGCGTGAATATCATCAATTTTGTTCCATCAACGCACGACGTCACCCATCAACCAAACTACAACAATAAAAAAAATCAGCATCACACCTGCCAATAACAGCAACAACAGCATCAGTCACACGACAGAATCAGAAGCTACAGTCAACCTCAACAACAACGACAACAATAGTAATAATGACAGCCGAGGTTACAACAATAACAACAACAACAACAACAATAGTAGCGCGACTGCAAACAAGAATCACAGCCTGTTCGAACTCAATCGCAAATACATTGAACAAGCCCAGAAGACCAAGATCAATAACGAACGTAATAAATTTCTCTCGTCACTCAACGAGAAGAGACAACAGTTGCAGCAGCAACAACAGAAACAACAGGAAGTGGAACAGCAACAGCCGGAAGCGGAAGAGGCATCAGCAGCAACACTCGCGCAGCCGGCCGGCTCAAAATCCGGCACCGCAACCGGGCCACAGCAGCAGCAGCAGGAGCAAACGATCCTGGCCAAGAGTGTAGCTCCGATGGCGGCCAGCAGCAGCAGCCTCCACTTTTCCTCAACCAACAACGATGTTACTGAATCAGAACAACCTTCACCACCACCGTACAGCAGCAACACCAATAACACCACCACTAGTAGCAGCAACAATCCAACGGTCGTCGTTTCCACCAACAAACTTTCGCCCGGGAATATTTTCAAAAACTTCTTCAAGTAATTATCCTTCGTTCGTGCGTTCGTCTGACTGCCATCTGTTGGTTTTTTTAACGTTTAATTGGTTGTTGTTTGCGATTTTGACATTTTAAAATTATCTGTTGTTTTTTTGTTGAAGACGAACAATTAATTGGGTGCAGCTTCGGGTCTGTATCCTGATTTTTTGCCCGTCGGTGTGAATTTTTTGCCGTAGTTTATTAACACTTCAGTTTGAGTCATTGGCGGATTGATTTTTGGAAAATGGTGGCTCCAGAGAGCTTTGAATTGACTTCGGGATGGTCTCTTCAAAATAGAAAATTCGTCGCTTTCTATATTTGTTCACGTGTTACGTAGGACTATTTTCTAATCAAAGCACTTTTTATGTAAAAAAATAACTGGAATTGAAGAGCATAATTATGTGTTTCATACTGAAGGATACAGCTATATCGGTTGAATTTCTTCAGTTTGTCTATAACTCACAAGATTACATGAATAGTTTCAGATTAGAACTTAAATTCAATTTTGGATCAGATTCCAATGTTAGTCTTAGATCCAGAGTTTAGCAAAAATTTAGTCGCGAAATTCAGCATTGAAATTTAAAATTTAGACTCAGATTGTCGAATCAAATTTGTTTCGAGTTTGATATAGTAAAAATTGGTCTGAACGCTTTTCCAAAAATATTCAATAAGCCCAATCTTTGATGAAAATTCGGTGAATCCGTGCACTCATAGTGAAGAATCTTGTTGATAACAGAAATTTTCTTTCGAACTTATAAAAGCAGTTATTTTTTACCTTTAGAATGTAATAAAGTTAATTTTGAATCAATGGCGGTGGATGGCGTGCACCCATGGTAAATTGTTCTACTTATACTCTACTTATAGAAAATTATGCTACAAAACCTACAATATCAAATTTAATTTTTTACGGTTCATTAATTGAAAATTATGATTATTACACTACTTTTTTAACATTTTTGGGGTCTTGTTCTAAAAAAAAAAAACAACTAAAAATATATATCCTTGTGCGCAACGTATAGTTTCTAACTTCAGCTTCCTTGGAATTCAGTAATTTTTTTGAGCGGTTCGTAATTTATCTACAGTATTTTTTCCGAAGCTTGTTTTTTTTATTTTTTTTTTTATTTAGACTTTGAATAATAGAAAACTGAAGTGCTGAGAATTACCTGAGAAACTTATTTCAGTTACATTGCAAATTTTCTAAAACTATCAATTTTGTACAAATACAAAACCAGTTAATTTTTGATGAATGGCGGCAAATCCGTGCACTCATGTAAAACTTTAGAGCAATGGCTGCTAGAAAATATCTACTACGACAAAATTGAGGTGAAACCGTGCACCCATGGTCAACACCTACACTGAAAATAATTTTCACTTAAAATTTAAGTGACCTCTGGAGTGAATTTTCGCCATTTGTGAATTCATGTGAATTTTAAGTGACCGTCAAGTGATATTCACTTAAGTGACTGGTCAAGTGAATTTCAAGTGAGTGACGAAGTGAATTCTAAGTGAGCCTGAAGTGAATATGAAATGTATGCTCAGGTCTATTAAATCTTTGAGTAATAGTGATTTTAAGATAAAATTTCGGAATATCAATGATCAATAAACTTCATTTAATCAAAACAATTATTTATTTATTTGCGAATTCGAAAAAAATACATTGTTTTTTCACAAATTTATTAATGGGTTCAAATCAAAGTTTTGACTTGAAGTATTCATCCACTTTTTCGATTTTTTCCCAAAATTTTGGTTAACATTTTCTGAAAATAAAAACAAAATTAATAATGTTTCGAGGTTTTTTTTTCGTGATATGTACTTACTTTTATTTGCACTGTACTTGAAAATTTCAGAAAAAATACCATCGGGAAGCATTTCCGAAACCTGTTTTGAAGAACAGAAAGAAAAGTAAAAATTAAATTGAAATATTTTGATTATTGAAAATTTATCACAACTTACATCCAACAAAGATTTCCCACCATGGCTTCATAGTTGCTCTGTAATGAAATTGAAGTGAGCGGCGAAGTAAGTTGACATTCAAAGGAAATTCAAGTGGCAGTCACTTAAAACTTATGTGATGAGTTAGTGATCATTGATTCGGTCACTTGAAACTTAAGTGACGGGTAAGTGAAATGTACATGAGCCACTTGAAATGAAGAAATTCACTGAACTCCCACTTTTAAGTGAAACGTCAAGTGTATTTTAAGTGTGATTTTGGGTTCAGTGTATAATTATTGAATATAATTTTCTACTATGTTTGATAATGTGCTTGATTTTTTTCATAATAATTTGAAATATTCAATTTATGACATACACTCAATCGTCAACTATGCGAAAATGAGGTGATTCCGTGTACCCATGGTTATTTTTTTCCATTTTATAACAAAAACATTATCGAAGGAATCATAAAATGATATCAGAAAAAATATTTAAGAACATTGTGTTATAAATTGTTTTCCATTTACCAGTCATTTCGACTGGTCACGGTCCAAAATGCTATTTTTAATTTGCCGGTCCTTCTAGTATTTATCATTTTAACACTAATCAATATAACAAAATTATTATTTTTTATATGTTTGTCAATTTTGTCAAAAATATATAAAATTACGAGTATGCAAAAAAAATGACCGAAATGACAGCATAGAGAAAATGGAAAAAAGACAAAAATGACAAGAATGATTAAAATTACCAAATTGACAAAACAAAGTCATAAAAACAAAACTAAAAAAATAGAAATGAATAAAGTAACCGCAATTACAACAGAGAAAAAGATTACAGAAAGATCCAAAATAAAGAAAAACATAAGATATTTAATTATAAAATGAACATTAAAAAACATTTAAAAAAACTGTTAAAAAAAACCCTGGCAAAACTTGTTATAAATTACAAAACTGACCGAGTTGATTAAAATGACGAAACCAAAACTACAACTTTAAACAAATGGCAAAAAAACGGAAACTTATGAAAATTGACATACTGACAAATATGACTTAAATCTTCCGAACACGATAAACGTCAGAATAAAAAAAATGGCAAAAAGGAGTTATTTGACAACAATGGTAAAAATGACATAACAAACTGGACAAAACGACAGAAATCACAATATAGCCCTTCTAGGGATGAATCATCCAAGAGGATGAGATTCCAATACAAAAATGAAAACAATTTTTCCCCATTTATTTTGTTTACTTCGACTAAGATGCCCGAAATGGCAAAACTTGCTGACTTACACATATGGCAAAAATGACAAAGATTATCAAATTTTTCAAGTTATCGAAATTCTGAAAGTTTATAAAAATAACTAAAAAGTTGAAAAATTACACCGAAAACTTTTAAAAGTTCTGCTCTCTTTTTTACGTAAGCATCAAGAAAATTTTTTATTTTTTTAATGTTGCATATTTCTACTACAGTTTTTTTTTTATTTCTCACGATAAAAATTTAGTACCGAATATCGAATAATAAGATGACTAAGCTCCAATTCTAAGTCAGTTTCATGTTTCATCATTCACCATTTTCATTTAGATTCACAAGTTGAACTTCGAATAAATAAACTGAAGGATTTCAGGCTGAGAGCCCTGATACTAATTTCATTTTTTTTGTTCATAATTAGGCCGGAAAATTTCGAAGTCCTTCTTTTGTCACTTGGAGTTGAAAAATCATAAGGGGTGGGATAAAAAAAAACCAAATTTTCAATAAATTGGACAAAAGCTGCAAAAAATCGAAAAAAAAGTTATTTTAAATCGAAAATTTAAAATATTTCGAATGCAAAAGATGATACAATTCCCATCTCCTACTATTTGATTTTCGCTTTTTCAACGCTTTGAACAAATTTCAAAGCCTCAAATTTTAATATAGAAGGGGGGAGATGACAAAAGAAGAATTCGATATTTGTTCCGCCTTTAATGTGGTCTTCTTTACTGGATGTTTTTCGGTGATTCACGACGAAAAATAAAACTGCTGTTTTTTACGTTTCGGCTTACTAAATTTCAGCCATCCTCAGAAAAACTATATTTAAATAAAATGAAATGGCATATAAACTTTAAATTTAAATATAGTTTTTCTGAGGATGGCTGAAATTCAGTAAGCCGAAACGTAAAAAAACAGAAGTTTTATTTTTCGTCGTAAATAACCGAAAACATCATTTAAAGAAGACCACAAGAATGTGCGGTGATCAAAAACAAACAAATCCGCCTTTAATAGGAATTAATATCTGAAAGTAAAATTCAAAAATCGTTCTTAAATCCGGAATCCAGATTTTGAGCTCATTTTCAAACGGCAGGATTAAAATTAGTAAACTAAATTTAAAATTCAGATTGATTGAGATTTAGCAAACTTAAGTTTTGTAATATAGATTAAGCATTCAATGTGAGAATTATAAAGGATTCCAATTGCAAGAGATCGCAGTTTTGTAATATTAATTCAGGGTTCAAAATTCAAATATTTTATTCAATTAGAATCAGTTAGGAAACACAAAATAATCACAAATATAATATTAAATTTTATATCGTTTTGAAGATTTTGTTTTTTGAAAAATCAAGATTTCGATTTAAAAAAATTTCACAGTATTAAATTATTAAATAAAATATAAATGATAAATTTTTTTTGGTCATGAACTTGTACTTATTCTTCAAGTGAAAATTCCGTTGGAATTCTATTTTTTTGATTGTTGTTTAACATTATTTGGATAGCAGATTCTTCAAAAACTTAGTTTCATCCTAAAATCTTAATTTTTATCGAGTTTACAAAAGTAGAAAATAAATCTGATTTGAATTGTTAACTTAATATCCTACTTTTATTCCTTATTTTTTGATAAAATTTCTTCAATGCTTAACATAGTTATGCTTGTGGTTAAAAAGAATTAGCTTATAACTAGCTAATTTATGCAAAATCAAAATGTTTTTCTTCTAAATGAAACCTTCAAAATCTTTTTATTTTTTTAAACTTCATAAACAAAATTGGCGACTTCTGGGAAATTCGTTCCAAAGTTAGGATTTTAAAGAAATACCTAACTATTCATATAAAATAACTCAAACCTAAATAGAATCCAATATTTTTTTTTACTTTTCTTTATGTATGCTTTGTTCAAGCAAAACGTTATAGGAAAAATTTTATCACCAAACCCCCCCTCATGAGCCGATTCTTCCGATTTTTCAAAGTGATGATTTTGAACAAAGAATGAATCGTCTCCAAGATTGGAAGTAATTTTGGCATCTGCAAAAAATGATGTAGGATTTCTTCTTCTCCTTTCTTAAAAGAAAGGAATTTTGAAGGAATGTTAAATTTTTAATCTAATATCTATTGGAAGCATAAGTCGATATGTATTTTGACCTTCAACAGAGTTGCTTGAAAATTGAGATCAATGATATCGGAAATTGTTAAATGTCCTTCAATAATGATAGACGTAATAATGGGTTAATTATTTGAAATTTAAATAAAAAATAGAGAATTTTAATTCTAGGCAACCTCATTTATTTCTTAAAAAAAATAGTTTATTTCTTCACGATCGAGTAAAATTCTACTTAAAACAACAAATAAGTAATGTTGATTTTTTTTATGGCTACACAGAAAAAAACTATAAAATTTTCATCAAAATATTTTAAATTAAAACTATTTCTTTTTTAACTAGACACACAGTTTATTTGAAAACAATTTTCAAAATATGTTGTTCTGAACTCCATGGTCCCATTTTTCTTGAGTAAATAGTGCTTTGAATACAGGCGAGAGTCTTCTATAATATGATCATTTTTGAGAGTTATCTGTTTTTTTATAAAGCTGTCTTTATAGACACAGTGCTTTTGTATTGATTATTGTAATGGTGGCTCCAGAGACTCCAAATTAAGTATCGGCTTTTCTTTGTTTTTTTTTCAAAAAGTTCTGTTTTAAAACTTTTTTAAAAAACATTGTTTCAAACGTTACTTTTAATGACAACATGTGTCATACTATACATTGTTTATCGAGAAGGTAGTTTCGGAAATGAACTTCCAGAAAAAAATTTATAAAGTGGCGCGTTGGCACGTTACGACTTTAATCATTCACATTTTAATTCTATAAAAAAAATATATCTGAATATAGCGCTTCAAATTCTGAATCTGTCGATACATCTTTACATTTTTACACGATTTACTAAAAAAAAGTGCTCTAAAAATTTCATGACGTCTCGTGGAATGGGTCTTAAACAGATTTGTAGAGTTGATATTTTCAGAAAGATCTTCTCTTGTAATGTGGTCAGTGTCACAAATTACTTGGAAGACTCATGAGTTAGGTTTACCCTCACGTCTACCGAAAACAAACCCCAAAAAAGCATGCGTCGAAGACGATTTCCCTATAGGGTTTGATGATGATTTGCCCGTTGATTGATCTCCGTTGATTGTGGTGACTACTTCCTACTAGTGAAAGCAGCCGATTTGAATCTGTACTACTAACCCAGTGCGCTCGTTCTCGTACGCATCACATATCCCTCACCGAAATACACAACATACACACACATTCGTCATCGATCTCATAATTTGATGTCATCTAACAACGCTCACCCCGAACATGCTCATTATTTTGCTTGCTAGACGCGAATTCACACAACTAAAAAACAGCCTATCATCTGTCACTTGGAAATGTTTTGGAAAAATTTCTCTCACAGGTGTCTGTTCAAAAATTTTCTTTCGAAAAAATAAGTAGCGACCGAGAGAGAAATCGGCTAAACAAAACCAATAGCGATTGTGTGTGAGTGTGCGCCCAAAAACAAAAAAAAAACCCAAAACCTTGGAATGCTGAATGTGTCGCGTGATATGATTAATAGCAAAAAATGTTGAAAAAAAAAAAAAACATCCTTAACTTAAAAACCAAACTAAACTGTTGCTCCCTCAATTTGCAGATCCTTTGTGCCACCGACGCGCGACGAGGAAAGCGAAACGCAGCGGAAGGCGCACGCCAAACGAGTGCGGGAAACGCGTCGCTCGACGCAGGGCGTCACCCTGGACGAGATCAAGAGCGCCGAACAGCTGGTCAAGAAGAAGAACTCGACCAACAACACCGGCAGCAGTAGCAGTCCAACCGATGTGAGTACCAATACCAGTTGTAGCAAATCCTCAACAACAACAACAACAGCTTCGAAGAACCGACGACGGCATCGACGCTGGTCGACGGCGTCCTTCGAGGGTCCTTTTATTGTTTAGAGAACACTTATTTTTTGGTTCCTGAGTTTTGTTTTCAAGTTTAAGTTTCCCTCTTTTTACCAGTTTGTTTGATTTTTGTAATTTTTATTTTGTCCAACACACTCGCGAGTGAAGGATAGGCTTTTGAGTGTTATTCTTTTTTTTTTTTTTAAATCCTTTAAAAAAACTTATAGGCAAGCCCTCTAGATCAAGTAAGGGTAAGTATGCAGGTTGGTTTAGTTGTTGTGTCTTGCCGTGGGCTTGAAGTGAATTTCAATGTTTAATAAAATGATTTTTACCGAGACGTTGTTGGATACCCCACAAATTTAACATCCTTGCTTGAGCTTTAGGGCTGCAGATTTGTTCAGTTTACATTTACCTATTGTTTGGATTATTGTTAAATTACCTATGTCAAATTGAATGCGCAACCACAAACAAGAATAGATGGCAGATGGAGAAATTAAAAAAAAAATCTCACTATTTTACAAATTTATTTTAAAACCATTCGTTTAAAAAAGAAAAAAATTGTAGAATGATTAGCGTAAGTTTAAAAAACATATTGATAAAAGATAGCTTAACACATATCGAGCAAATGTAGCGGTTAAACTAAACCAACAAAATCTCATTTCTAGAATTAACGGTAACAATAACTTAGTTAGAGATGAAAAAAGTGTAATAATAGTACATTTTGATTGATCGTTTTTCAAGCTATAGTCTGTTTTAGTGTATGTCTGAAAAACTCTTATGTGACATAAAGCATCATTCTCCAAAGCCTGTTTAGAAGTATTCGACTCAAATTTCATGAATTAAGAACAAAACTTTGACGGACAATGGAGTTTCAATGCATCTGCTGAAAAAATGAACAAAGAAAATTTAACGGATACAAAACTTGATGAACATATTTGTTTTCGATCATTTCTCATGGATCATACCTTTATTCCTTCTATGCCAAGATACACTTTCCAAGAATGATTTTTCATCCGTTTCCCGTAAGCTAAGGCAATAAAAATAACCCAGATCTCTTGTCGTGAAATTTGTTTGTACAGTAGGGGAGAATGAGGATACTTGATTCCTTAGCTATATCTCGAAACTGGAATGTCCTACAAAGATCAAATGTACTAGAAAAATGTGCCAAAAAGAGCAAAATAACAATGCTTGCAGTTCAAAATTTTTAACGAAATAATTGTTTGAGTAATATAACTTTGTTTGAAAAATTTCACAAAATGTAACTTGAAGATCTTTTTTCATCACTTTAAAATGTTCCTTACATGGAAAAATTATTGAAATTTTTTTTTAATATATCAATTGTTCGAGCGTAATATGAACTTCATAATACCATATTTTCAAAGCAATAGAAAACTCTCAACTTTTTTCAGAATTTTTTTTCTAAAATGTTGATTATGGGTACAATTGATCCCTAGAGTTAAAAACGGCATATTCTTCTTCTGAATTGATCATTACATTGCTGATTACGAGATTACTAATATTTATCCAACAATTGTCTTAGCTTAGCTTAGCTCAGTTGACTACTCATATCCACCTTAAATCATAGAACTTGAAGTGCTCAGAAATAATCATTCATTTAAAACTTAAGATAACATATTTGATTAGAATTTTTTCAACTTACGCACTTCAAATTCCATGATCGCTGGCGTGGCTAAGAAGAACAAGTTCTACCTCGCCAATGGTTGCTACTCCGTGATTGATCGAGGCCATCAGTTTTGTGCAAGGGCCAAATGAATGATGCTTGGGACTAGCAGTTCATTCACAATGCACAAAACTCATGCTCTCCCATTGAAAATGATCAATAACGACGCCGGCCACGTCCTAGTAGTCAATGAGGAATGAAGGAAGGATTATTAGTAGGATACTTAAAAGGATCAATTAACAACCTTTTGTCCCTTTATGTTCCAAAGATTTATTTTAAAATTTTAAAACAAAGGTAAAAGGTAAGTCAATATTACCAACTATAGAAATCGTCTATACGTCTGCGAATCTATATTTAAATATCCAAGGAAGGGGTTATGTCAGTGGGGGAAAGGTAAAAGATCAGGATCCATTTTAGTGAATGGTGCGATCGAGTTTTCCTACACCTCCTATGCTCCTGGATTTTTCATAAGGAAACTCCTATTTTATATTTGAGGCAGTAATGAGAAGTTTAATATTAAAGTAAAAAATGTATTAAAATTTTCCTTAAACTAACTTGTTTTCCTAAATTTTGTTCCCTGATACACTAATGTGTTTCCAAAAACGACCCTTTAGTGTAAAGATACTTCTTTAAATTTTCTAAGAATATTTATAAGCAGATATTAGGAATATTAAAATTTTATTGAGGGAATATTTATCCAACAATTGTCTGAAGAAAAAGGCTAAAATAATTAATTTTCTTTTAATTATAGAAAATAGCGCCTTTAAGTATGCGTTGTCATTAGCGTTGAGACAAAGTTACAGAATTTTCTTCTTCTGTCAGCTATAAATTGTGAAACAAACATGACCGAAACAGTCAATTGACTTTCTATCTTGGGGTATTGATTGATTTTTTACAAGGATTAGGGATTCCTGAATAAAATATCAAGTCTCCTTCAATAGGGGATCAGGTCTCCCCTAACTTCGCAGCAGACGAGAAACTGCTGGTTTTGTGCCCGGCATTTTTTCATGAATTCTACTACCAACGGTATGGGTATTTTGGTGCTATTTCTTTTGAAATACGCTGAGGCTCTCCGTGTGCTTACCTTTCGTTGTCGGTTTTTCCATTCGTATAGCCGTGATGTCTCCGTCGATAAATTCTGTAAAGGGAGTAAATTTAATTTTAAGCAGCCCTTAGGTGGCGCTTCTATCGTTCGTAAAGAATCTTACCATTCGGCCCGTAAAGCCCTTGTACCTTACCCTTGTAAACCCAAGGTTCCTGGATAAAGGCAAGGTCTAGGTTTTCGGAGACGAATCTTCTCAGTAGTGTACTCGAGGCTCCTAAAGCTTAGTTCTTTTAGAAATGGGACAGTTACGAATGCGTGTATCTCAAAAACCATTCGTTTGATCGAAATACTTTCTATGAAAAAAATGAAGGTAATGTTATGATATTTCATGAAAAAATTTCAAAAAAATTATTTATCGTTTTTTGTTAGAGAAATTTCTATTCTATTGTTTATATCTCCCATTGGCCGGCGCACACTTTTTTCAGTCATGGTCTTGATCAGTTTTTCCAACTTATACTTCGTCAAATCTATATTTTAGGTGGCTTCAACCTCTTTCTTCAATTTCTGATACTTTTCGGTCCAATACTTCTATTTTAAAAGAAACTTGAGGCATTTTAGTGGATAAAGTTGTTTCGAAATGAACAAATTTAATTATTTTTGACCACATTTTTGAACGTTTTTAATGGAATTTCTTCTGGCAAAATCTGACAATAACGAAGTAAAACCATCATAAGATTGAACTTGAAGTAAAATCGGTTAGTATAAATAGGTAGGTTGCGGATGGTACATACAAGATTACTCTTTTTAGGCTTTTAAAAACAGCGAAAACCAAAGTTTCGTTTTGAAAATTTTTGTTTTTTTTTCGCAGGAGCAGAATTTTGGCAAATCATTATAATTTTATACAAAATAACCAGCAAATACAGACTTTAATATACTCGGGATCTTGCAACGAGCAGACATGATATAGGATTCAAACGCTGGAATTTGTTTAAAATAGGGTATTTCGTAAGTTTAGTCGTTCATCAGAAATCATCTGTCCCATAGCCTCGGTACCGGCTATACAGCTTACGAGCTGTGGAACTAGCAAAAAGTGGTTGTTTGAGGTTGGGTTTCAATGAGTCATCACTAGGCAACAATTTCAGCTTATCGGAGAAAATTGTTTTGGACATTTCAGCGATCTACCCTTAGTTTTTCGCTCATTGATAATTAAAAATGCTGGTATGAGACTTGGCTTCCCTGATGACCCTCAACCGTAGTTGCCGATCATGTGCTTCACTCCAATGCTTGATTTGAACTTTGTGGAATTATTGACAGTGTTTGCATACTTATCCACCACAAAAACTCAGTAATTCTTTGAATAATCAACGGTTTTGTCAGCTAACAATTTGATAATGATGAATTTTAAAGGAAACTGTGCAAAATTATTTTTTTCTTTTTCTCTTGCATCGTACCTATCTCAAAAATGCGTAAATTTTAAATTTTTAAAAAAATAGGTCGAATAGTACTTTTTACAGGCAACAAAATGCTGTCAAAATTTTGAATATCCGATAACTAGTAAACGAGCTATTAGCAAATGAAAGTGTCCCATTTCTAAAAGAACTAAGCTTTATAGCATGATGAAGGTTCGCCTGAACACATTCTAGGGTACTCATTTTTGGGTTTTTTTACCCGTGGTGGTGTGGCAAAGCACTGGCTTTTGCCATTTGCACATGTTTGCTTTTCTCGTTTTGGTTTGCTCCATGTGCTAAGGTTTCTTGAAAGTTTTTGGTTAGCAGGTTTGTTGATGGTTGCTTTACCTTTAAAACTGTTTCTTCCACTCGGGCCTGGTTTAAGTTGATCTTTTTCCAAGCATAGGTCCATGTTCTACAACCTAGTCCCTTACTATGAGCAATCTGCAATAGATTGGCCCTGGTCCTTAGACTCTGGTCCTTTGAAATCGAAGTACTTCCTTTGCTTGTCGACTCTCCTTCTGTGGATTGGTCCTGGTCTGTCGCCGACTGGTCCCTTACAAGGCCCTGTTTAGACTGCCCGGATCCTTGAACAGCTTTATCGGTGGTGTTCTCTTCAACAGCTCTGCTTCCTGGATTTCTCTTGGTTATTTTCCAGATTTTACTGGAATCAAATCCATAGAATTTGACAAAGTTCCTCTTCTCCAATTCTTTCATCGAGGTTTCGTCTACGGTGAAAGCTACTACGAGAGCTTCGTTTTTTGGTGGATATTATAGAATCTCCAGCTTTCAGTACTAATATCATCGTTTTGGCTTTCAACTGTAGCCTGAATCGTACGGATATCGTCCTCGGCAGCTCCTGGTAGGTGAGCCTTCAGGATCTTGGGGTTTGATTATATCTCCAACGGCGACTAGTTCAGCTCCTATCCATGGTTTGTTTGATGGTGTACTTGCTTAAGCCAGTCCGATGTAGCCTATTCAAGACACGTCACAACCATGAAACCAGACTTGTACGAACATTAAGCGAACTTCGGTTTAAGTTTCTCCTGTCTTTGACCGAGAACAGCCCGTGGGAGGTAATCTTTAAATAATATGCCTACCCTCACAGAACCAGCACCCTCACTATAGGAGGGCCTTTTCTTGTACTTGCCTTTAATTTTCTCGTTTTGGTCTCATTGTGAGTGTGGCCTGGGGCCCGAACATTCGGCCAAAGACCGATAGGCCGAAAGATGTTAGGCCGAATGGGTCAACAGGCCGAAGGTCGGCCGAATGGGACAATAGGCCGAATGGGACATTTGGCCGAAGGTTATTTGGCAGAATATTATTGGGCCGAATGGATGCTAGGCCGAATGGTCGTCAGGCCGAATGGATGCTAGGCCGAATGGTCACTAAGCAGAATAGTCATTAGGTAGAATGGTTGTCAGGCCGAATGGTCGTTTTCCGAATGGATGCTAGGCCGAATGGTCGTCAGGCTAAATAGTCGTAAGGGCGAATGGATGTTAAGCCGAATGGTCGTAAGGCCGAATGGATGCTAGGCCGAATGATCGGCAAGCAAAATGGTCGTAAGGGCAAATGAATGCTAGGCCGAATGGTTCTTAGGCCGAATGGTCGTTAGGCTGAATGGATGAAGGCCGAATGGTTGTAAGACCGAATGGATGCTAGGTGGATGCTAGGCCGAATGGTCGTCAGGTTAAATGGTCGTAAGGCCGGATGGTCGTCACGCCGAATGGTTGTAAGGCCGAATGGATGCTAGGCCGAATGGTCGTTGGGTAGAATGGTTGTCAGGCCGAAAGGTCGTAATGCCGAATGGAATGGATATAAGGCCGAATTCGACCATTCGTCTTCTCGAACATTCGGTCTATCGTTCAATCGGCCTTACAACCATTCGGCGTGACGACCATCCGGCCTTACGACCATTTAGCCTGACGACCATTCGGCCTAGCATCCATTCGGCCTTGCAACCATTCGGCGTGACGACCATTCGGGCTTACGTCCATTCAGCCTAACGACCATTCGGCCTAAGAACCATTCGGCCTAAGAACTATTCGGCCTAGGATCCATTCGCCCTTACGACCATTTTGCCTGACAACCATTCGGCCTGATGACATTTCGGCCTGATGACCAGATGAGAAGAGAGCGCAAGATTTTTCTCTCATAGCCTTCAAATCGTTGCCAGCGACAATATTTTCCGGTTCTCTCATTGGTCAATATAACTCAGTTACCATCTGATGCCTTCTGGATGCATTGCTGAGTTGCAGAGAGAACATGACGATAATTTTCTCGCTTGAAGTCCACGCGGAAACAAAATCATTTTAAAATTTACAAACATGACGGTTTTTCTATCATATCCGATTTAAACTGACTTCAGACGACATTTTATACGATCTTTTCTCTTTGGAGTTGGAATTGCGATTCGTTACACCATTGTAAACGACTTAAGTTATCATTTCTGATACTTTTTTTTTTTTTTTTGTTTCGATTATAGTCGTTTTACCATCTTTATGGCATTCGCGACTTAAAATTTCTGATATGATTTCAGCCTTTGTTTAACAATTTTTGACACCATTCAAATTTGAAAGACGTCAGCTGTACAAGAGTAGCTTGAAAGGGTCTTTTTAGCCATAACAAATTATCTGTTGGTTGATTATTGATCAATCAATGCATAGTTGCCAATAGATCGATATTTTCCATAGCGAATATATCGAAAATTGTTTTCATCTTCTGATTACTCGGAACTTCTCATTTTGCTTAATAAAATTATCCGAGAAATGAACCTGAATGTTCTGGAAGCATCTCAATTTCTTTACATACATTAAATTGACCTTGATTGAGAAATATTTCGGTTGTTTAAGAACGACTCTTTTCTAATGCTCAGCAGAGTTCATGGTTGGTTCTGCGTTTTGTGGCATGGGACCAAGAAGTCGTAGGTTCGAAGTTCGAGACAAGGTAAAATGAAGAAAAAACAACACGAAAGGGGAAAAGTAGCTGGCAAACATCGGACAGAAATCGGTCATCATTCTTTTTGTTTTGTTTTTTTTTTTTTGATGATGTCATCATCGCTGATTGATTTCTTCAAATTCAGATATTTAAAGGCTGAATAGCAGTTTCTCCGAGAATTTTGGTAGCTTTCTTTCAGCCTGATAGCTGATTAAAATTATAAAGAGATAATTTTTCAACGGTTGTTCAGCTAATTAGTGGGATACCATAGATGAAATCTATAATTTCCGTTACATTTTTATGGCTTGAAGATTAAAAGCTCCATTTGAATCAGATTTTGAGTAAAATTATTAACTGATAAATAAATGGTCCACCACATTTGTTGATTCCAAGGATGTTTCAATTAGTATTCGATCTCTAGATTAAAGAAGATTTGCTCTTCAAGTTTTCTTTAAGTTACTATAGTAGTACTATAGTACACCAACAGATGCTCAATTGGCAAAGTACTTGACTCCTGAGCCGATGTTTATGAGTTCGAGCCCATCGAACGCCAACTGCTTCGTTGATATAAAGTCGCGAATGACGCAAAAATGTTAAAACGACTATCATCAAATCAAAACAATCGTACACCAAATACGACATCCCAACTTAGTGTAAAGATTGGCGTTAACCTATGCTCAAAAATTTCATTAAAAAACAGGTAGATATACGAACACGATTTTAACAGCTAGGGAGAATGATATCCAATAAATCGTCTAAGAATCGTGTGTGAATTTGTATTTGGTCAAAAAGTCAATCCTGGATCATCCCAGCAGAATTACTACGAAAATAAACGTCAACTTCTCCAACAAGCTCAGATAGATCAGTTGGTAGAACACCCAGCTACTAGAATGAGATAGAGATGTGGCGACATGAATTTGATTCCCATTTTCTGTCACCACTTTCCTTTGTCTACGCTCAAATGTCTTTAAGCAGTGCTGATGAATTGTTTTGCTCGAGATGAAGCCTACATCACTTTCGATTCTGATAATAGCATATTTTTGGAGTAATGCGCTTACGTGCAGAATTATTTGTATAAAATTAGGTATAAGAAAATAAACGTATTGCATTAGAGTTAAGGTTTAGCAGTAGTAACATGCATTTATTCAAGAGCAAACAGACCCCTCTGGTCGTTTTCAATAGGGACACAAGGCTAGTCAGGTGACCTTGACCTACTTTTGAGGTCAGTGCCTTGGCACAACAAAGTATCAGCCGTATGACGAATGTGTTTTCAGTTGTGGATAAAGAGCTCTATAGTATTTCTATGCATCTGCCGTCTATTCATTGTCCGCGTGCGCTCTCAGAAGATCATCCTTCACTCTCACGTGTTTCTCAAAGTGCACTCACCTATCCCCTTAAATATTTCGCGATACACTGCGCCAAAACTAATAATTTTAAACAAAGCTTCAATCGTACAAGAACGTTTCCTAAACCAAAAAACCCATCTACTCCATTCATTCACACCAACAGAGCGAATTGCCTGCATCAATCGGCAACACCACAACACCAGCATCCTCCTTAACCTCAACCACAACCACCACCACTACTCCTCCAATAAACGATCGCGTTCCTTCGGTTGTGGACGTCGGAGGAGAAAGCTCAGAGGTAAGCGGCAGTGGCAGCAGCAGCAGCAGCAAAGTTCCTTCTAATTCTGGCGAGGGCGGCGAACAGGTATCGGCCAGCTTCACCATCACAGCACCGACCACTTCCGGCACCGGAAAGAGCCTCCTTCGAGGGGGTGATGCGGGTGGCGGTGGCGGTGGAGGAGGGGGAGGCGACTACGAAGAACCCCCGGAAGCGGATGCCGCCAGCAAGATCAATGTGACCTACACGATCAGCACCGGCCCTAGGCTAGCTGGTACCGGTAGCAGTAGTATTAGTAGTAGTAATCTTAACAACAGTGAACCAACGAAAGCCAAAGATAAGGGCAAGGAAGATGTGGCCGCAACGAGTAACAACAACAACAACCCTATCAATAGTAACAACAACAATTCGAAACAAATCAAGACTGAGCCGGATGAGTCGACGCTAAAAGCACCCAAGTCTTCGACAACTACCGGTAGCAAAGATTCATCATCATCCTCAGTGCAGCCGGTCGCTTCGATCCGGACAACGACCGCTACGGCAGCGACAGCCATCACCGGAAAACGATCCCTCTTCGACATCGACAATGCCAACTCCCTAACGCTGGCGGAGAAACTCAGGCAGGAGGCCAACAAGTACGCCGAAAGCGATAAGGAAAACTTTGTGGTCAGTTCAAAACCTTCAGCTACCGCCAATTCTTCCTCCTCGAACGTAACGCCGGCGGCAGCCGGTGAAGGTATTGTATCTGCACCGAGCACCGGAAGCATTAGCAGCTCTCGAAAGGACTCTGCAACTTCACAACCTGGCAGCACTTCCAATACGTCTTCGTCGTCGGTAGCCGAACGAAGGCCTTCGTGGCGTCTTAAGGTTGATGCTGGTTCAAAGGTAAGCTCAAAATTTTTGATCATGCATGCATTTGTGGTGACATTTTGGACCAAGGTATTTTCTGGAAAGACATCTAAATTAATCTAGATAAACTAACAAGGTAAACATTCGGATAGGCCTTGAAAATGTTTAAACCCACACCAATCTAGGTCAATGTGAAAGTCGCGCTACTTGATCCTGATTTATAGGTACATTTGACTGGGTACTCAGATATACAAAAAAAATTGGCTTTTTAAATAATTACTATTTTATTCCCATTTACAGTTCAAGCTGGAGGATGCATCGGCACCCGCTAGCAGTACTTCCGTATCATCAGTCAACAACACTGCCGCAACCACTACCACCAGCAGCAGCCAAGAGCCCGCCTCGAATAATCGCCAGCCTGAACTAACCTCGGTATCTTCGTTACTGCAGCGAAGGCAGAACGGTGATAGTACTTCCGTTAGCGGTAAGCTACCCTTGCTTCAAAACTCAACAAAAGGTCAACAAACTAATTCTAATCTCTCCCAAACAGCCCGCCCGGTATCGGCACCGGAAGTCGGCGATGCCAGCTTGCACCTGAGGAGGCAAGCACAGAAGGTTGCCGGCATCACCAGCACCACCACCCAGGAGGAGAACAAAGAGAACGACAAGGAGAACAACGAAAACCGTACCACCGGTAGCAGTGCCCAGGCTACGCAGGCCGTGATCCAGAGAAGGAGACGCCCGAAGCGGCGTTCGACCGGAGTGGTGCACGTCGACATGGAGGTGAGTTTTTGTTAAGATATTTATAGTAAACTCCCAACTTCGTTTGGGTCATGTTAGGTACATTTTTGTGCTTTGCGAGATGCACTTACCGTTCAAAGGTTGAGCTATTATATATTGTACATTTAAATGAAATTTTTAGAATCGTCGCTGGTGAATTGGTTACAAAATACAGACTTCCGACAGTCTAGTATTGCTTTTCTTTGTCGGAAGTCCGGACTTCTAAAGAAAAATTTAGTGCTGGTGCGTTAATAATACTTCTTTGATTCCGAAGAAGAACTCATTGTACGCTAAAAGGGGAGTTTTTTGCCGGGTTAAAGTAGTCTAACCGGCAAAGAAAGTCGCTCTAACGAGAAGATAAATTGGCTCATGGTATACCTGCGGATTCCCGATGCAGTCTACATACACTGAATCAAATGACTCTTCTCTATTTACACCAATATTATGCATCGACTATAATCTCATCAAGGTTCAAAATAACTTTTCTTGATGTTAACATTATTTAGTTAAAAACCTTTTTATTGATTCAGACCTGTAGATAAACATATTAGAAAATATCACTCAATCACTTCTTAACTACTCTCTTCAGCAAGATCTGAATCGTGAGAATATCTTCGCAATATAAGCCTTTGAAATTGAAGCCCACATCTCCGAGATATCCTCCAGACCTACAGACAATCGACACTTGGGTGAGAAGATTCAAGCCTTTGCTTAAACATACGCCCATACTTAATAGTCAAGGGGGTTCAAATCCAGGCTGCTAAGAGGTCAAAGATCCTTCGGCAAAATTTTCATATTCTCCTCCAGTCAGGTTTGGTTCTGTTTCGAGGTATTGCACGGGCTCCATCTTATTGAAAAACAACACCCTTGGGTTTACTGATTTTTGCACGAATCTACGGAAGCCTTTGAGACTTCAAAATGTCCATGTTGACTTCAGTATTATAACATTCTCTGGAACATCCTTATGCTTAAGGAGTGAAATAATCCGATCCGTCCGTGAATTGAACACCGGATCAATCGAAAAACGGTTATCGTCTAAAAACACCACAATCAACTGCTTCTTCTTCAATTTTAACGGAAATCGCTTCGAGCGCTCAACTTGCAGCGCTGCTCTAATTCGTTTTGTTATCAAATGGCGCTTTGGTCTTGCCTTCGATGACTCGTTCAAGTCATCTTTGCACAATATTCGCTCCCTAGCCATCCTCCGGTTTTGTCTTACTGTTATCCGCTTCATTTCCGACTTGATCGATTTTACCACTTTTACAGTGCATGAAGGTCATGGTCTTCCGCTACCCGGCTTCCGTAAACATGGTCCATCAAGGAGAGAACGTTTCACGTGGTAATCATGGGCTACAACAGCCGCCGCAATTTACTTGAGCGATTTTTGGCCGAAAAGCCAAAAATGTTCCAACTAGTCCAACTGGTCGCTATCTCTTTTTCATACATCCTGCCGATATTTACATCAATTGACAGATGAAGGTAAGAGCGTATATACCCACAAAAAATACTCAAAAATTTTCAAAAACTGTTGAAAATTTTCGCATTATTTTATAGGTCATACTGTAGTGGTTCTACTCAGGGAATCCCCAACGATAAAGTTTTCGTGCCTCGTCAGCGGTGTAGATCAACTCGGCAGTCGATCTTTACTAATCTTTTTAGTTTCGATTGTGGAATCGGTGATACTTTTTCTTTTCAACGATGGACTCATTGCTAACCTAGTGAAGGGGTCCCCTCAAATCCTCTGTCGACAATTGTGCTTAGACAATTGAACACCCTATGGTCCCACCGCAAATTGGTAGGAAACGTGCCTGATGCGGTGGTGAAGCTTACTCAAGCATACGTGTTCATACTGCATCAAATCGAAGTCTACTTCGTTGTGTGTTATCCCCATCCAAATCTCGACGTTCGAGATCAGACTATGAGTTTATCTTCCTCTCAAAGCTGTCCTACAGCTGCTGATAGTAGACTCAAGAAACCTTTTAAGCCTTTTCAGCACGTTAGACGTGTTTTTGTTGCCGTGGAAATATACGTATCTCAAATTCGTAACGGACGAAAAGATCGCCGAAATGTTCGACATGATTCGCGTTAGAGCGGCCGTAACTATCGTCGCTTATACTAAACGTGGCTGTTGAAGATAAGCCGGTCTTCGATTTTCACACCAGGTTACTTGAACGCGCGTTTAGACGCATCCAATTTCTCACTGCTTCTGGTGGCTTACAGTTCTTCAATTCATCTAGGACTACTTTTTTCACTTTCATGTCACTTACGGAATGCCGTCTGGTCCCGCAACCTGTTCGATTTCAGAGATGTAACGATGTCGTAAAGCTCTACCGCCGATATCTGCTTCTTCGTGTCATATGGAACTGGTGGCCAGTTGATAATGCTGTGCTATAGCAACTCTGTCAGTTTATTTGGGTACATTTTAGGCGTTGTCAGGAGAGTTTCCTGCACGTGTATACTCACTCGGTTTGATTGCCCTGTACAAGGCACACCTCGCGCTTGTGAAGGGTTGGCAGTTGACACGTAGATTTGCAATTTCACCTGTCCACCAGTGAACACCCGTTCAGTGTTTCTACGCTGCCGGTCTGCGTCTTCGATCCCGCAATGTAGCAAAGTGATTTTTATCTACGAAGGACTCGCTAACCATCTTATCCCTCGATCAACTTGGTATACATCTATGAGAGATTCACGTCCAACTACATACATATATGGGAGGGTAGGCACTGGTATTACCTACGTTCAGCTTTGTCGGGGCATTTAGTAAAATTGGATCTCTGAGGTTAGAAAGTCAGCGAACTCACCATTTTCCGTGTGGTTTTCGACCATAGTGCTAAACTTCTCTAGGGTCTACCTTGGTGGATAATAGCAGCTACAGAAATGGCACTGTTTATCATTGTCGATTACAAACACTATCTTTTGTATCGAGACCCTAGCTACTCATATATTATGTTAATGGCATTACGCTATGCTGTTAAAATAAGGTAATCAATACTATCCAACGGCTCAATGCGGGTCGCTGCAGTCACATTGACATTTCTTCCGAATGGATTTTACACTTTTCGCTCAGTGCAGTCAACCCGAGGCTGCTAACTCTTCCTTCTCGCAATTATACTTAGCCACTCTATCTTTGAAGGTATCACTCGGAGTTGACAAGCTACATTTCAACTAGACGACCATCTTATTAGAGCCTCCGCATTCTCGTGGCTTAATCACCAAGTTCGTTAACCTAATTTCATTCTGCAGCTAAAGGTAGACGCTCTTCATTTAAATTGGGTATGATCGTTTTCCCTCTGTTCCTAAATCGGTTAGCGTTAGAGCGTGGTACGGCATTTGGTTTGTTCACGCTTGTATGAATGTTGTACTAACTTTTGACAAGCTTCGATGGTCCGTTACCCCAGACATGGCCTTCACTAGTTCATTTGAAGCTGACAGTTTGCTATCCTTTTGGTAAACTTAGCACATGGTTTTATTGGACAATTACGAGGCTGAGATCCAGATTATCCTAAAAAGTACACTGGATAGGACACCGACTACCCGTCTAAGGATAGTCAATCCTATGACGGTCATCCAATCTTACCCAAATATTTCCCCAGATAGTCACCTCTTAGACCACTCCTGGAGGTTTCACGTAGACTTCACTCCCCTTAACTAGGCAGTGATGGAGATCGGCTATTGCATTTCCAAAAGTTCCTACGAAACCACATCTGCTAAACTTGAAGACAAGTTTCTTCTCTGGATCACGATGAGATGAAACTACCTAAGAGTGCCATTATTTAGACGTTGTTCGCGGTATATCCCTCCATGACTTTACTCGAATTGATACATGGGTGCGATCTTGAGGTAAAAGTGTTCTGTAGCTATATTATCCAATCGACCGGTACAGAGTTGTTTTTGTCAATTTTTTACGCTCACTTGCAGAGCGTGTACAGAGGAGACGGGACAATTAACCTCAAAAATTCTCGGTACAAAAAACGTGTAGCCGGTCGACAAACACGGTCGTTTTCGAGGTTGATTTTACCTAAACTAAAAAAGTGTTGGTGAAACAACTTGCATAATATCACGAACACTACCAGCAGCAAATGAGACTGTTGGAAAAAAAGTTAGTGTATGACCTTAAACCGAAAATCACTTTAAGTCTACAGCAAGTGAAATTTTCGAAATTTTATTTTTCCATACTATTTGAGTTATTGAAATAAGGAATATATGTACCTGCATCAGTCGTCTATGCTGTTTAAATATGTTTTTTTAATCAAGAATGATCCATTTAAATCTTAGACCAGAGTCCGAATAGTCATAACTCATAACAAAAAGGTTGTAAATCAGTTATTAATTGACTTAGTGCCTGAGAAAGCTGAAGTCAGAAGCTATATGTTGCACATATGGAATTTTTTTTCAATTTCTTATGATCATGGCCACAAAAAGTGTAAAAAAATGGTGTAAAAACCGTACTTTTTAATGAATCATCCGCCAGATCATAGTTTTGTGAAGCATTGCACTGCCAATATAATTACATCACTTGAGTTTTATCGCTTAAATCTTGCGTCGACATACTCAAAATCTAGTATAGAGCCGAATTTAGGTGTAAGAAAAGTCTCATTAAATGCAGATTAATGAAAAGTTTGAAAAACAGCTACTTTGAATAGTCGTCAAAAATTTTGTGTTTCGTGTTTTACAAATCTAAAGATGCCTAAATGTCAAAAATTACGTCAACTTTCCAATTCACTTTTCGAAAATTTTCAACTGTGACAAGAACGACTTTGGCGGATGATTCCTTAAAAAGTACGGTATTTAAACCACTTTTTTTGGCCATGATCTTAAAAAATTTAAAAAAATGTTTTCATATGTTGAACATACATATAGCTTTTAACTTCAGGTTTCTCAGGCACTAAGTATTTTTTTTCGAGCACTAACTGACTTACGACCTTTTTCCCGAAGCAAGTTTTTTCGGAATTTTATCTTAGACTTTTAATAACTTTTAAATAAATGATTGTAGCTGAATATTGTCTGGATATCATATTTTAATCACGTTACAAGCTTTTCAAAATTATAAATTTAGTAAAAATCGGTTGAGAAACACAGCGTTTTAGCGGAAAAAGTGTTAGGGGTCATTTGACTCCCGGTTGCATAAATAGGTATATACAAAGTGTTGGTATGTTTTGTGTTAAATCATGATTAATTCTGTGTATTTAACAATATGAGCTACTTTTTTCCAAGTTACGACCGCCTTGTAGTATTGCTCTGATAATGATCGTTTCCACACTACTTATCTGTTTTATAAAACAAAAATGAAGAACTTTCTTAGCAAAACATAATCGTTTGGCAAAATTTTGAAGTCAATTTGCAGCTTGTTTACTCATCATTTCTAGTTTGTGATTGTCAAACCATTAAAACGGACATGTTTGTTTCGTTTCCTTCGCAGGACATTGACCCCGATAGGCAAGATTCTCCAGTCGACGGTGAAGACAAGGAGGTAAGTGCTCAAGTTTAATTTTTTTTATCAAGTGATTTGAAGCAATAGATGAAAGTCCTTGGATGAATATTATGTAAAATATTTGATAATCTCAAAAGCAGTTGTTTTTTCAGCAGAACACGTTCTGAAAAGTGCAATGAACTCATCGTCGTCTAATTCTTTCTACCAAGCCGGGACAAATTTTATTCCTGGTAACAGTATTAGCAACGTCGCACATTGGCCTTTTAAACCCCGCCTCGAAGAAAAAGCTATTCGGCCTCGCGAATGGACGCGCTAAATCGTGTGCATGCAATGCATACACTTTACCCGAATTGCTCTAGTTCTAAAATTAAATCCGCTTCCAATGACATACCTAGGTACCTACGGTTAGTTTTTGCCATTGAAAGCCAACGGTGTCCCTAGGTGGGGCCAAACTGTAAGAAGAATTCTAATTACAAACAAAATGCTCCCGGTTGCGAAAACGTCTGACTCGCTTCCGGGATCAGTTTACATTGTTTCGGAAAGTGTTTCCCCAGAATTTACCTTTAACTGATCAAATTCGGTTACGTCACAATTTCCAAGTGCATGACCACCCAAGTAGATTTCATCGCTATCATTCTGCTTTTTTTTCTCTCTACCTCTTCTGTCGTAATCCTGTCATTTATCATGGGCTTAAAAATAGTAAACATCGTACGTCCCCAAGACAGGCAGGCCACACGTCCGTCAGCATGACCAGATGCAACGATCTCATGGCGGAAAAGTGAAAATAAACAGCAGTTCTACAAAGCCGTGAAGTGACGTTACTACGTTTTCGCGGGGCCTGATCTTGTCTTACAGTTTATGTGTACTGTGGTTGCATTTCACAACACTTGAGTACAATCTACCATTAGAATCCCGGAATTAACAACCGAGTGCATCTGCCTTACATCATTTGCTATTTTCTAAAATAGGCACTGAGGCGACCAAGGGACTAGCACTCTTTTAGAACATTCAGAAGCATTCCTACCTAGTTGGTCGGATTAGACATGAAAATAACTTCGAACCCGTTGTGTTTATTTTTATTATTTGGACTAGTAATCACACCTTTCACGAGGAACATTTCCTAGCGATTTTATGAGGCCACCCTAAGACGTAACATTCGTTTTGGAAAACGTGCTTGAATTCAACATGAGTCGGTGCGTGCGTGCGTGCGTAAGTGCGTGATCTTCCCGGATTGCGTGGGAAGAACAGCAGAAACAAGCCCCACTGGATTACATTGGATCCGCGCGAAGACTCTCACCGCTCTCTAATGCTCTGCTGCTGTTTGGTTTCCTCCCGTTTTTACGACATTGTAAATCAATTATGAGCTCTTTCCGCAACGGCGCGATCATCCATCCGAAAGGAGTCTTTTCCAAATGACACCACGAGTCTTATTTTTGGGGAAAACAAGCAGCTTATCTTGGCCGTTTGATGTCGAGTCGAAACAGGAAAAGATCCAAAAATAAACATTTTTCCCCGGCTTTGAATCTAAGAAATCAAGAAAAACCGATCCAGAACGGACGAAGTGAGTGATCCATAAAATTCTATGACCACTCAAAATAATCCGAATCCGAGCATCAATATTGACCGATCAAAACAACACAATCGCCGTCTATTTTCGGAACAGCCTTGAAATGGTGCATGGTTCCCGATTGGAAATTTTCTAAGAGGAAAAAATCACCTCAGTCGAACTAAGGAAAACAAACATTTTTCCACGTGAGAAAGCACTCCTGCCTGGCTGGCTTGCGGTTCGAGGAGGAAGTGCGACGAAAGATTAACGGCATCGCGTATCCTTGGTGTTTTCGTTCTCATACGATCTACGGAAAATCGATCGTTCGTTTTTCCTAGTAAAGGGTTACACAAAATGAAAACAAACCCCCACGATTTATTAGAATAACGTAGGCCAAAATTATCGCCGCTTTTGTTAGGAAAACATTTGCGGTGAATTTTGAGAAGTGTTATTTTGGTACCGAAACATCGTACTCTGAATAAAAGAGGAGGTGAAGGTGGAAATTTGCTTCTAAATTAGGTGCGATGTGAAACAAGGCATTCGTTTGGACGACGCTTGAATGGCCCCGTAGATCGTGTTAAAAAGTTCAAAATAAAAGGAAGGCAAATTTTGCTATGAGAAGGTGCTTGCAAAACAAACCGACGAAAAAACATTAAACTTTTTACGGATCACGGGAAGGGGTCGTTCATCGAGCCTGAAGTTTGTATGGGATTTTGAGACATTTTGTACGGGAGAAACATAAAAACCCAGTTTTTCATCAATAACTTTGGTTCCCTCTGGTCGATTTCTTTTGAATACGGTTTTTCCTCAAGACCAATTTATGACAAATATTTCATCCCAAGACTGCATTTCGGCAAGATTTAAGATATCAAAGATACTAAGTATCGAAAATGGGCTAAGTTTATTAAGGATGGTATTCGTCACTGTATGAGTCGGGTAGGTCAATTATACAAACGCCTCATTAACAGTGATGAATGTCGCCCTTTAAAAAGTTAGCCCATTTTTGAAGCCTAGTAATTGCTTTACCTTAACTCTAATCGAAAAACAGTTTTCGAATGAAATATTTTTCAAAATTTGGGCTTAGAAAAAAAACGGATTCAGAAGACCTAGACCAGGTTTTAGAAGAAGACCTTAAAAAATATTCTACTTTTTTTTAGAGATCTTCGATGTAAAAAGCCGTAGTAAAATATAATTTTAAGTCATCGATAATTTTTACCTTTTTGTTTACATTTTATCCTAATAACAAAATTTCAAAAATTCATTTCAAAAGGGCGAAACCTGCCAAATGTATACAAATCGAGTTAACGGTCATCCCGGATGTACGCGGTTTCACTTTACCTAATAAACGCGGTTTTATCTTAAAATCACAGAAAACAGACGTACAAGCTCGAACAAAAAATCATCAAAAAAGTGTGTAAAATTTCAAATGCTATCTTAAAAAAATACGTTAGAAATTAACTGTAAACAGTGCCATCTATTGCGCCGTTCAAAAGTTACAAATCAACTTTAAAGTGCACAGTTTTCGTGAAGGCGTAATCGTAATCTCACAAAAAATCAATCCAATTTCTCAGTAAAATTTATCGCTTTAATTTATTGCTAGATAAATGAAATCAGAGTAGCTTTTAACTGGGCGAAATTTCACTTTCTTTATTTTTGCACTACTACGACGGTTAAAAAAACTAACAGCTTTGGTAGGTATCAGTTTTCGCATTTCATGAACATTAATTTATGTTAGAAAACGCATTGCCTATGTCCAGTCAAATATAAGAACAGTCTTGACGATCAGTCTCATCCAGCAGTACTGATTCTAGGCATCTCAAAGCGGGTTACTTTCACATATCACTTTAGCATCCCGCTGTTTAAAACTTTGTATTTATAAAAAAAAATTGAAGGAAAAAGCTAATAACTTTTAAGAAATTTTTTTATCATGCAACATGATGAACATATTACGAAATTTCAACAGCGATTTTCTTGAAGCATGCCAAGCAGCTCATAAGACCTATTGAAAACTAACTAAAACTTAGTCATTTTTTCTCAGCTTTGTTTTGACAGTTCTCTTTGATGTGTTTGGAGACATCTGGTGGCCCAGCCAAAAAACAAAAATAGGTTCAAGAAGGGTGTTGGGATTTTTATACAAGTTTTTTTGGGCTAGCTTGTACGTCTGTTCTCTGTGTTTAAATAACTTAAAACTTCCAGAAAATCGATACAATTCAATTGGGCGATACTTCCTGTTGATGCATTTACGTTGGAACGTGAAATTACGCCTATTCAAAATGGGGTAATTTTTCTTTTCGTGTAGGGCCAATAGGCTTAATCGAGTTGACCGTGTGTGACAAAACGGCCTAATTAGTTTTTGCGTGTAGGACCAAAGGACGAAACTTCAAAACCAAAACAAAAAAGGCCGATAAAGCTTGCTCTTTACTCTTACTCAGATCTCCATAAGAATGACAGCTAATCTGAGTGAAATTGGAGTGAAGGCTATTGTTTTCTCTGTTTAACACACGAGAAATCGTATACCGGGATTGCGAGCGTGCCCATCGCCCATTGGGCGATTCTTGCAGGCATAACTAGAATCGAAAACAAAAAAGGGCGAAACTTGAAAATCTCTGAAATTTAGTGAAAAAAGATAAAGTTTTTGATAACCAACGAACAATCAGTGAATATAATGCATATTTTTCGTTTTTGTTGGACAAAAAGTGGTCGATTTTTTAAATAGGATTTGATTACATGTTCCGAAATTTCAAACGCGTTTTTCTCGTTTCGAACTAACTTCTAGTTTCGCCCTTATGAAATGTTACGCTAGAATTCTTCTAGAATCTCGAATCGAGCATTAATTGGTAATGTTAAAGCACAAGCATAATTCACTCAATTACAAAATGTTGAATTTATTCTCAGTCGCGAAAATTCATGGATATTTTTATAAAAATTTGTTAAATTTTACAAAATTAACACAAACGACACAATTCACATAAAACGAAAAAATTGTCAAAAAATACCAAATTAACTGAATTGTGAAAATGAACAAAATCGACTTAACAAAAATCTCAAAATTGACAAAATCGAAAAAAATTAAAAATTTGACGAAATTGACTAAATCGACAATTAAAAAATTTTGAAAAAAAAAACGACCCGTCAAAAGTGACAAAGTTGACTTAAAAGACAAATTGGTAAATTGGCGAAAATGATAAAATTTACTAATTCGACAAAATTGACAACATTGACAACATTGACCAAATTGACAACATTGACAAAATTGAAAACATTGACAAAATGAGTAAATTTTTAGAAAATTACAAAATTGATATAAAAAATTGCTGAACCCTAATTAGCAAAACTTACAAAATTTGTCAATTACAATTACAAAAAGACAAAAATTTCTAAAATGACCAAAAAGACAAAAATAACAAAATTCACAAAAATAACAAAATAATAAAAAGGACAAATTTGACAAAAATGACCAAAATGATCAAAATTACAAAATGACAAAAATTAAAAATTGAATTAATTTGAAAAATGTAGTATTCTGACAAAATTGTCAAGTTTATTAAAATAACAACATTGACTAATTGAAAAAGTTGGTAAAATTAATGAAACCGACAATATTCACAAAATTGCCATCAATGACAAAATTGACAAAAAAAGGACAATAAATGACACGAACGACAAAACTGAAAAAACGATGAAATTGACAAAATGAAAAAATACAAAAACTCTCAAATTGGCAAAAATAAGAAACCTAATTTTTTTTTAAAAGATTACAAAAATGGACAAAATGCACATATTGACAAAATTGGCAAAACTGACAAAATTGAAAAAAATGACAAAATGAAGAAAATTGACAAAATTATCCAAACTGACGCAAGTGACAAAATTGACTTAATTAACAAAATTAACAAAATTGACAAATTTAACACAATTAACATAACAGACAAAATGGAAAAAATTGCCATTTTTTCAATTTTCTCAATTTCGTCACTGAACTAATTAGTTCAGTTTTTAAATTTTTTCTATTTGTCAATTTAAAATTTTGTTAATATTGTCATTTTTTATTTTTATCATTTCGTTCAATTATTTCATTTTTTGTCATTCTTGTAATTTTTGTCATTTTTGTCTAAAATTTTACGTAAATGAAATAAATACGTAACTGACGTTTTCGAAATTTTGTCAAATTAGTCTATTCTTTTCATTTTTTCCAATTTTTAATTTTTTTTTCAAAATTATCATTTTTGTCATTTTTTTTCAATATTGTCAGTCTTATTCCAATTTCGTCAATTTTGTCATATTTAAACTTTTTATATTTGTCATTTTGAATATTTATGTCATTTTAGCAGTTTTTTAATTTTCGACATGTTTGTCGTTTTTTGCCATTTTTGATCCTTTTTTCCATTTTTGTCATAATAGGTCGTTTTAGCCTTATTTGACATTTTTTGTAAATTTAGTCTTTCGTCAGTCTTGTCCTTTTAATCAATTTTGTATGATTTGTCAATTTTGTCAATTGTAATAATTTAGCTTATTTTGTCATTTATTCAATTTTGTAATTTTTGTCATTCTTGTCAATTTTGTCAGTTTAGTCATTTAAATTAAAATGAAAATCAAGCAAAATTGAAACAAAAACATTGATAAAGCTTTGTTATAGTTCTGTTTTTTTTTTTTCATTTTATTGTCAAAAATTTTTCAGTTTCGTCTTTTTTTTTTGTTTCGATTATCGTCGTTTTAACATCAGCATTTGTTCGATGTTTACTCTTGGACTCGAACTCACGGACATCGGGTCAGCAGGCAACTGACTTGCCAACTCAACTACATTTATCACAAGCTCATAGCCTTATCTTAATTTTGTCATTATTTCGTCAAATTTTTTAATTTAAATTTTGTCATATTTTTGTAACATATTTTTTATAATTTTTTTCGGATTTTTGTCATATTACCTACGTAATTTTTTGTCATTTTACTGACGTATTTGTCATTATTTTGTAATTATTTGACATATTTTTGTCAAAATTTTCTAAACTTTTCATGCCCTCCTTCATAATTTACCCAGATTTTTGTCATAGTTTTGACAAAATTTTGTCATATTCTAGAAAATTTATCATATTTTAGTCATTTAAATGCCATTTTTCTTCCATATTTTTACCAGCTTTGCCATAATTTTAGTGTAGTTTTATGTTCTCTGTGGTTTCATCATATGTTTGTCATCTTTTTGTGATTTTATTTTTAATTTTGTTATTATTATTTCATGTTTGCAAATTTTTTGTCAAATATTTGTCCCAATTTAAGTTCTGTCATGTTTGTCATTTTATTGTTATTCTATTGTTATTTTTCATTTGTGTTTGTCATTTTATTGTCATTTTTGTCAAAATATCGTTATATTTTAATCACATTTCTCATAGTTTTGTCTTTTTTTGTGAATTTTTTGTCGAATTTCATATTTTTGTCATAATTCTGTAATATTTGTCATATTTTTGGCATAATTTTTTCACCACATTTATCATATTTCATTCCAATTACTGTCATATGTCACTTTTTAGTTTGTCATATTTTTGTCATAGCTCTTTCAGATTTTTGTCATTTGATTGTCAAATTTTAGTCATATTTTTGCCACAGTTTTGTTATATTTATGTCATTATTCTGTCTTACTTTTATTACATTAGTCATATTTTTGTTTATTTTTTTAGTGATTTTCCAGAATTTTAACATATATAAATTGCTATTAGCTATAGAGTTGTTTTTGTCATTTCTCACGCACATTAACTGGCGTTTCACTGGAGTGTACAAACGAGAACGGGAAAAATAACCTCCAAAATTCCTCCCAATTTGCAAAAATTGGGCAGCCAGCCGACGAATGCGGTCGTCTTGAGGTTAAAGATTCCAAAATTTAATAGTGTTCGTGAAATGCCCTAAATTATGACACGAATACTACTAGCGGGAAATAGAGCTATTGTCATTGCTATTCGGGATTTCTGGTTAAAGACAGTCATTTTCCATCAAATTCTTTAGCCCTTTCACTCAATGCCCATATTGTGGGGGGTTCATGCGTTTGCATGTGAGCTAACTGAGTCGATTTGAGGTCATTTTTGAATTTCTCAAGCCCTGGGGTCTAAAAAGCTTCGTCTTGTTCCAAAACTCTTCCTTAATTTATAGCAGTATTTTTAAGTAACGTTTACATGAGTAAATTTGGACTTTTAGGTTTGTATGGGAAAATTGATTATTTTGTACTGAAAAATCAACACCACTTTTGTTTCTTCTGTGAAATCGAGTCTGCTTACGGTTTTTGTGCTAATTTATAAATTTCCTAAAGGAAATTTTCCGCTGAACAACTTTGTTCGTAATTTCGTTTCTTATTAGGCAAACAAATTTATTAGTTGTTTAACAGAGGTATGTCTTTTCGCATTGATAAACAATAAATTCAATTGACATCACTGCTAGTGCCTCGCGAAGTATTACATGAAAAGTAGTCATGCAATGCCTCGCTAGGCACCCAGCAGTGATGTCAATTGAATTTATTATTTTTCAATGCCAAAAGATAAACCCTGTTAAACAACTAATCAATTTTTTGCCTAAAAAAATACGAAGTTTAGGTCTTCGACAAAGTTGTTCAGTGGAAAAACCATAAGCACAGAAGAAACAAAAATGATGTTGATTTTTTAGTGCAAAATATTCTTTTTTTCTATACAAACATAAAAGTTCAAATTTACTCATGTAAACGTTACTTAAAAATTCTGCATAAAATCATGGATGAGTTAATAAATTTTTGAAAGTTAGACTTGAGAAGATCTTTGTCAGTAGTTTTCAAAGTGTTTCCTACCGCCTCTAGAGCAAATTTGTTCCAAGATACTCTTAGGGGGACGGTCTGCTAAAAAACATCGAAACAGGAGAGCGGTGAGTGATAAAATTTTGAAAACCCCTGGTCTACTTGAACATATTCTAAAGTAAATTCGCCAGCAAAATTATAATTTATTTAAAAAATATGCATTTTACTCCATCGTTAACGAAATTAAACAAACCTTTTCGAACCAGAGGCCATTGGCTCCGCTCCTATTTCGCACACGCTTAATTTCCTAGAACTCTATACTTGGATGTATAATCTTCTTCTGTCAGCGTTGCGTTGTAATAAAGTGTGACAAATGTGTTCGCCACAGACCGCCTGGTGTGCACCAAATAAACAAACGCGTGTCAGTTTTTGACTCTGGTGGTAGTATCTAGTCTGGCAACCGAAATGGATGCTGACGATGATGATGGCTGGTGAAATTAATTGCACCATGTTACGGTAACGGCCAAATGAAAGTATATTACATTTAAAAATTTGGTTACCGTTTCACACTCTTTTCGGATTAGATTTTTCCATTTAAGAAATTTTGGTGATGTCCCCAGTTGAAGAAAAAAATCGCACAGGCATTTCTCGGACATCACCTGCTTGTCAAAATTTACCTCTAGGTGAGGACACTTTTTTCTTTTTTTTTCCTCTGAGCAGTGATGATTGACCGTTTGATGCTGTGAAAAGTGGACCGAAGTATACACATTTTTTTATCGCTCCCTCCGTTTTTTTTTGTTGACTGAGTTTTGGCACGAGATGTCCTCCTTGACCATCATCATCGTCATCAGCTAAACCAAACCAAACCTAATCCATATGATCCGGGACCCAAAGTCGGAAAGTGGAAAAAAGTGTCATGGTCAAATTTCGACACCCCCAAACTGTGACCGTCGTCTCTCCCCCGCTGAAATCTAATGACCGGTTGGGAAAATAGCCGCCCGCCATTAGATTCGGTGTTTTTGGGGCAAATGTAGGGAGAAGATGAGTGCCACAAAAATATCGACAACACAATGAACAAGTCCAGTGTCGGTAAGTCAAACAGTGGAAAACTAGTTTTTTAGCAAAATTTATACATGGTTTTTTTCTCCATTTTCTTTTATAAACATTTCGGAAATTATCTCTGGAAGCTTCTAAGTCATTCAAACAAATAAAAGTCGGAAAAACCTTGCTTCTTATTCTTGGAACCATATCATTCCATCATTCAATTATAACGAAGCTCCTAAAGACAACAACCAAACTTTGTAGTAGGTACCAATTTTCACCTTTTCCCCGAAAGGATAAATCCGGCCAAGAAAAACACCAGGCATCCCAGACATTACCGGGAAATTTTGCGCCGTCTTTGTTCATGGAAACGATGGAAAATCAACTCAAACCATGTTTTACCACGGAAACTTCGCTCTTTTCCGATTCCATTTCACAGTAGCGTTCAATCTCACGGCTCTCTAAATCGAATCTGTGATCGGATTACCGTAAGGTAGAAAAATGCCGCTTGGCAGAGGATAAACTCCAATAACAATTTTTTTTACTAGGGTAAGTTTTCTTCATTGAGGTATTTATTTTTAAAAAAGGCGGATGAGCAAAATGTAAAAAAAATCGAATTATTGGCTTAGAGAAATAGAACGTTTGAAGACCTACTTTTTAATTCCATATCTCAGATAACATTTGACAGTGGAGGGTGGATACATACATAAATTTTGTTTTTTATTAAAGCGACGAAAACTTAAAACTATTCGTACCTATCGGAAGAATGCAAGAGAGCGCTAGATTTGGTTTCATATATAGCCTTCGAATCATTGCCAACGACAATGTTTTCCACTTCTTTCATTGGTCAATTTTACTTAATTTCCATCTGATTTATAGCCATCTGGATGTTAGCCATCTACTGCTCGTTTCAAAGAGAACATGACAATGATTTTCTTACTTGAAGCCCGCGCGGGAGCAAAATCATTTCAATATTTACAAACATGGCGGACTTTCTATCATATCCGATTTAAACTGACTTCAGACGACATTTTATCCGGTCATTTCACTATGCAGTTGGAATTGCGATTTGCCATTTAAACGACTTAAGTTATCATTTCTGATACGATTTCATGTTTGCTATGATTTTTTTTGGACAATATTTTGTATTTGAGATATTGAAAAAATAAGATAATATTTTTGCTGGGAACTTAGCTATCAAACTTATAACGTGATTTTCTGGAAACAGCGGTGCCGTTCGCTTTACTTAAATCGATACCGATTTTTTCCGAAATTTGTCTCTACATCGCTCTGACATGTCGTCGATTTAACGTGTTTTCACCATAAGGCTTTTGATCGATAAATAAGTGGAAAGATCACGGTGAACAATTATTTTGAAAAATAAAAAACGGAAAATGGGGTTTCTACCTTTTATTGATGAATTGCGCTATTTTATCGAATCTTCAGCCTCGATTAATCATGAAAGTCTCTGGAAACACTATAGAACAGGGGTGAGCAACCTCTCGAAACAACGGGCCACTTTGAATTTGGAATCTTTTCGGAAGGCCTCTCTCAAAATAATATTTATTCTAAATAGTTAGCAGTGCATTTTTGAATAGCGAAATTTTTTTTGACGAAAAAATAACTGAAAAAGGGAAAATAAAACGAATTCATAAGCCGAAGTTGGATAGGTACATATTTACATATTATTTGCTTCCTTTTTTTATTTGAAACGACTATTTTTGAAGCTCTTTCTAAAAAGGTTTTAACCGTTTTGTAGGAAAAAACCCTTTTTCGTTCGAACTGATGATTCGAACAATTCATCATCACTTCAATTTAAAAGTCTCAGTTATATTTTATAGTGAGCAAATCACTGTCTTCTCAGTCGAATCGTTTTTCAAATTTATATACCTTCCTAACATCCTTTTTAAATTTTGTCCTGGAAGACCCTATTTTTTCTTCTAACGATGAAGAATCTGTTGTTTTTTAAAGATTGTAATTTTGTATAAGATCATTGCATTGTTGCATGTTGAGCAGGGTTGTCAAAATCACAAAAAAATCAAAATATCACAGATTGTTAATCAAACATTGTATGCATTCATGATACTAGAACATTTTTATAGATTTCATTTTTCTTAATTTAATTGAGATACCACTGGGATAGGCTTTAAAGTCACTCATGAAAATCTTATGACTTTGGTAATGTGGACTGCTTAATTTCAAGTAAAACTACACAACTAATCGATGTTTGGCATGATTTGTCTGAAATAGCACCATGAATAATGGTCACCAACTTTTTGGGTCGAATCACAAAACGACAAATATCTATTGTTTTTGTCGAAAATCCAGAATTTTTCTCAAAGACTTTGAATGCTGAGTCATGTCGATAAAAAATCTAAAACCGTTAACAGAGTCTTTATTCTCCAACTTTCCTCATTTATTTTTATTTTTATAATTTTTGTTCAGATCTAGCTTTTTTTTAATTTGATGAAATAATCTAATAAAAAAAACTGCTGAGCCTATTCATCATACAACTTTATCTTTGCCTAAAACGAAAAAATAATGATATCACAAACTGACTTGGAAATGTCTTTGATCGTCTGTAGCTTTCCGATTTTTTTTTTGTTTACCCTCCTGATCCGCGTTCATGGATTTGAATTAAATAATATTGCATCTAGGATTTTAAAAGAACACAATATAAATGATTGGGTTGCAAATGCAATTACGAAAAGTGAAGTGCATATTTGATCACGTGACTAATATATCATTTTTTTAAAACTGGTATGGACAAATATTTTACAATTTTAGAATGATTAACAACTCATCGTTAAAAAGAAATCAGGAAATGAATTAAATTAGAATAATTTTTGAAAAACCTTAAAGTGTAAAACATTTAAAATATGTTAAAATGTGTATACAGGATGACAATACGTGACCAATCTTTTCCATGAAAAAATGTATGAAGGTCTATGAAAGATATTGTTTGCTATTCTTGTTTTTTTTTTTCGGCTCAACGATAATAGCCAAGTTTCCAAAGAAAGTATAAATTGTTTGGTTGATTCGATTGGTATTATATTAGTTTGTTGTTAGTATTTTCAAAAAGTAAGGGATTTATTATTATTCTGTATATGTAGCAATTTCCAGAAACAAAATGGAATGTATCTGATTACAATTTTTGAAGAATTTTGTCGACACGTCTCATCTGAACGAAACTCAACAGCAGTTTTATGATATTTCGGTAAATCAAAAGCCGAACAAAATATTTTTGCGCTATTTTCCAATAAATGATGTTTATATGACTTTGTTCGTTCAACAAGTTGTGTATTTTATCTGAATTCACAAGTTTGCTGAAGACATGGGTACAAAAATTTAAAATACTTTTGAAACATGGACTACACGAAAAACTAATTATTTTCCAAAGTGGCTCCTGCTTTCCTTGAGTACCATAATCCGGGGTAATATTGATCACTTTTTTATATATTCTTCGATTATTTTTTCTGTTAAGGGGAATGTGGCATGTTTCATATTTTTAAAATCAGTACTGGACTCCAATGAACGTAAAACATGGTTGCAGAAATTCATTAGACCACTTTAAATTTGATTAAAAAATCGATTTCGTCTCTGTTTTGAATTTGATGCTTTGGGGTTACATTGATCAGTAACTATTTTGACGGTTTTGATGAGTTTCCTTGATCACAAAGGATACAAAACACCTTCATAATATTTACAAATGCTAGTTTATCAATTTGATCTTACTTTTTACCGTTTTCTTCCAAAAACATTTATTATTGAAAAAAGTACCATTATGTTGCATACATTTAGGGGTAAAAATTAAAACAATTGCAAAATAGTTTGAGCTAAAAAATACAAATAAAATTTTACCTTAACACATTCTTCTAGGCGTTCCTACTATTTCCTTTTTCGTTTTTTCTTCAAAGTTAACAATTTGATAGGTTTTCTATCCATTTGTTCAATACGGGCTTACTGTTGGAAAATGTCATTATTTTTTAAATATCAAAAATTTATAACTAAAAGAGTGTAAAAATAACACTATAATTATACATATTCAAAGAAAAAAAATAGTTCTTTCACATTCAACAACCCGTTTGCTTCTAAATGCTTTTTGGTTTCATCAGGAGAGCTGTTAATTTGCAAGCCTTGGAAGAAGTAGATATTTAAAAAATTTTGAAATTACATTTTTACTAACAGAAAGAAATTTCAAATACAAACCAAATTTTGTCTATTGGATACTCAATTCTTAGGCTTTCAAACGTAGAAAACATTTTTCAAAAATTCAAACTATAGATTGAGTTATTGATGATAATGTGCAAAAATTTATTGTTGGTCAAAGACCAAAGATACCCCGGTGATCAAAGTTACCCCGTTTTACGGTATTTTGTTACTTATTTCATACTCTGAGCAATTTAAAAATATATATATAAGAGGCTCTATTTGCTTCTCTGAATGAAGAAGGGGCCTCATCATAAAAACTTTCTGTCTACACAAAACCCTTAGGGGAAAGGTTTCCTAAATGGGCCTATCGGGTTAAATGGCTCTATGGCTGTTTGATGAAATAGCTGACTAGACAGCTTATCTGACCAATGCATTTTGAGGGAGATACGCTTAGAACATAAGGCAAGAAAGAATTTTATGAATTAACAAACTCAAAAAAATTTAAAAAATCATACAAGGTTTTGATACATTTTGATGTAATATTTCGACTTTTAAAAATTATACGTAAAGAAGTTTAAAACAAAAACTAGGATGGTTTTTGTTTCTTACTCAAATGAACTTAAGAAATTCAACATATTTCAGCTTTTGTGGACGTTTAATAATGATTATATAGTGGAATAATAGAGTGTTTTTGTATGCCCCCATCGTGTTTGTAAAATGCCTCCATCTTAAAATAACAGGTTAAATAGAATAAATGAATGATTGTTATCACTGAACCTTCAAATCTAAGCTCTGAATAACATCTTAAGAGAGAATTGAAGATCTAAAAACAGATTTGATAAAGTTTTTCTCATGGATGAACTGCCTCCATAGTATGGCAACCCCAACTTTTGTTTTATTCCATAAAATTATAATACACATAGATTTTTATAAAACTTCAGCTTTGTCGTACGGAAATTATTACTTTCTAGCAGTTTCAATGAAATTATACGGAAATATTGCCCAAAAACAGAAATTTTGTTCAAAACATAAATAGGCGCATTTAGCCCGCACGGTTTGAGGTTCGGCATTTTAGACAACACTTAGAATAAAATCATTTTCTTGGAAACAGAAGAAAATTTTAACATAAAAATTACTCCATTGTATAGAAAACAGATGCCTGCACACGTGTATATATATTTTGTACATATATTCGATGTGATATTTGATTAAATCAGTGTTCTGCTTAATAGGCGCATATAGCCCGCTCCTCCCCTACACGTTAAATACGGTTTCTTTTGCTTGACTAATTTTCAAACTATGCGAAAAGCATACATGAGAGTCCCAACTCCCATCCCCCATACTCTGGCCTGTAAAATTTTATTCCATTTATTCGATAAGCTCTCACAGGATGCAAAATAGGCGTATTGCGTATGGCATATTTCTTGTATCTAAATACTCTCCCCTCCCAAATTCGTTAAGGTTTGCTCGATTAGTTCTCGATTTTCGCAAACAAAAATGTATAGGAACTCCCCTTCCCTCTTCCTATCGCTCCAGTGAAAGGAGGGAAAAGCATTAAATAATCACAGAAAAAAAATTTGTGCTCAAAAACCCTCTGTCAAATTCGAATAATAATTTCTCGAGTGATACCCAAACATTGTATAAAAGCCTCCCTCCTACTTCTCCTCTTCCCATTGGAGAGATGGAGGGATCTCAAAACAAAAAATAACAATCTCGTGCGCAAATCCGTTTCCATGTGCAATTTGGTTCCATTTCTTTAATAAGTTCTCGAGTTGTTCAAAAAATTGTATGGGAGTCTCTTTCCTCCCTTCCTAGCTATATCGCTAATGGAAGAATGTAGCGGTTTCAAATAATCATGTAGCCATTTCTCGTATCACATGCTCTCCCATGCCAAATTTGGTTCCATTTGCTTGATTAATTCTAAAATTTTGCAAAAAAAAACTTCTTTGTTCTACCCTTATATTTTTTCTCGAGATATTCAATATAAATCCTTCCTACCTTTCTTCACAAATGAAGAAGGCAGGAGTCTCAAATAATTATAACAATATTTCTCGCCTTCAAATACTCTCACATGCTAAATTTGGATCCATAAACTTGAATAGTTTTCGATGGTAAAAAAATGTACAGGAACTCCACTCTCTCTTCCTAACACATCACTAGAATGGAAGGAGGATAACAAAGATTCATGGAAACATCTATCGTATCTCTATAAAATCTCTAATACCATCCCATGCCTAATTTGGATCCATTTGCTCGATTTTTCTTCAGATATATAACCATAAAAAAATTTTTGGTACCCAAATACCCTCCCATGCCAAATTTAGTTCCATTTGCTTGATTAATTTTTGAGTTATGTGAAAAATTGTAAGAGAGGCTTCCTCTCCCTCCCCCTTCTTCCTATCTCCCTACTGGAAGAAGGGAGGGGTCTCAAATAAACACAGAAATATTTCTCGTACCGAACTACCCTCCCATGCCTAATTTGGTACCATTTGCTTGATCGGTTCTCGAGTTATGGAAACATGTGTCTTTTATTTGAGAGGCCAAAGGGAAGGGGTCCCAAACCATAATAGGAACCTTCCCCGGCCGCCAATACCTGTCACGTTTCATGTAAAATCGGTTCAGCAGTTTCTGAGTCTAAAGGGAACAGACAGACAGACAGAAATCCATTTTTATAGATGACATTTAACCATCCTTGCGGTACCCGTGGCTAAGGTTGAGCAATCGATTAACAGTGAAAAGTATGTAAGCCTTGAAAAATCATCAAAAAGGTTGAAAGATTTTCAACAAAGATATTTTGTTTTGATGCTTTGGTGAATCGTTCAAAATTTGGGCCCAATGTAAGAAGAAAGTAAAATTTTTTCCCTCGTCTCAAATATTTGTTCATGAAGTCTTCACACGAATTTAACTCAAAATAAAAATTACTAAATTTTCAAGAAAAGCAGGAGGCATAATTTCGATAACCCTCATAAAATTCATGTGAAAGATTGTTCTTTCAATGGAATTGGACCATCCTGAAAATTTAAACACTCTACAGCCAATAACTAAGTCGTCAAGATACCATTTCTTGTCTTGGTACAATCAGCGATGAGAAGTTTTATTAGATTTTTCAAATGAAATAATAATCACTATGTTTGCGACGTTACTACTTTTTTACTCTCAATTTGTATCAAATTCCCTGGCAACAACTTAGTCGAAATTTTTCTATTGGATCAGGTTATTGGTATATGGAGTTGGACGTAAGGTAAGACAAGTGTTTTAACAGTGATTAGTATAAATTTGCCTTTGAATAAAAGGCTAAAAAATCTTTTAAAAAAATGTTCTAGGCCACCCGATGGATTATTTAAAATTTGGGCTCATATGAAATGGGAAAGTCCCAGCTTTAGAATGGTGCAAAAAAAGCGATGTTAATTTTTGAAGAATAAAGTTTTCTCCCAGAGACACCGTTGCAAATGCTAAAATCATAAATTGAGTATTGGTTATGTGAAACATTTTTTCCTACTCAAATCAATATTAAATTTGGGTTTTTTTTTAATGTTTTTAACATGCTTTTCCGATTGAGTTAAAAACTTTGTAAATAAGGGTGGCTGCCAAATGGGTCATGACGAATTTCGAAAACCTTGTAAAAAGGCCCGAAAAACTGAGCTGTTCAAAATTTTAGGTTTTCTGAAAATCACCGAAAAACGATTTTTGATCTTTTTTTTTTTTTTTTTAGATACCACTAGATCTCGACGTTTCATGCATTCCTAAGTCATTTGACATCAAAATAGTTTGATTTGTAAAATTTGAAGGTCGATTTTTGACCATTTTTTTTTCGAAATAAACCAGATTTTGACGCTTTATGCATTTTCAAGTCATTTGGCGTCAAAATTTAAATTTAGAATTTCCGGTTTTCTTTTGGTTCCCTTTTCAATTCAAGGGTGAAAAAACCGAGACATTGAGCGCGTTCAGGCACCCCTAAATCTAGTCCGATTGTGCTGAAATTTTGCACAGGTTATTTTTTTGTGCCAATCTACAAAATATATATGGTCAGTTTACGAAATTTGACATAACCCATTTGGCTGCCGACCTAATGAACATTCTTAAATTGTACAAGCTATATTTCCGAGTTGAGTTTTCGGAAAAAACTCTGTTCAAACTTGACTTGAACAAAGCTTCGTAAGAGAAAGAACAAAACCACAAACAGATGTTTGTCTCTTTTTAATGCGTGTGACTCTAAACGTTTCCTTATTTTTTTCCCGCTACTTATGACTCAAATCTTCCAGCAAAAATGAAATCGTATCAGTAATGATAACTTAAGTCATTCACAATAGTGTTGCGAATCGCAATTTCAGCTACATAGGGACAAGATCGTATAAAATGTCGCCTGAAGTCTGTTTAGATCGGATATGATAGAAAGTCCGCCATGTTTCTAAATTTTGTAATGATTTTGCTCCCGCGCGGGCTTCAAGTGAGAAAATCATCATCATGTTCTCTCTGCAACCAGTAGTGCATCCAGATGGCTAAAAATCAGATGGGAATAGAGTATAGACCAATGAGAGAACTAGTAAATATTGTCGCTGGCAACGATTTGAAGGTTATGAGAGCAAAATCTTGTTTATGCATCAGTAATATTCACTTATATTACGGTACGTCTCGGTGGTGGAGTGGTTAGTGGGGAAAAACGATCATCGCTGGTCCACTGATGGCATGGGTTCGATTCCCATCTCAGTACTGGGTGTTAAATGTTAATCTTAAGTTGTCCACTTCACTTTTTCAGTCTGTAAAGCCTAAATCGGCTAAGGCGGTGTATGTCTTTTAAATTCTGAAACAATAATGGTATAAAATATTCGAATATTTTAAAAAACGTAGAGCTCAAGAATTCCTAAAAGCCGGTAACCGTAAATGATCGAAATTGTGTTTTTCAAAATCTTTCAGCCAAAACACCCTAAATTCATAGAAATCCTTCAACATTCCCAAACCTAGTCAGCGAACGGTCGTCTAGCGACTATTTGCATATATTTGTGTTGAGCGCGCTCTACACCTGAATCACCGTAGGCACACACGCATTCGCGATCAGTTTTCCGACCCTACGACTCGTCTCTTGAAGTCGCTTCTAGTTTAGTCTTCTAGCGGACGGTACTCGCAAAAGATCCTCTACGTTGGCTACGCTCTCTCGCGCGAAAAGTGTGTTGAAGTTTTTCCATCCCGTTTCCATTCCCGGTTGTCGGGAAAAGGCGCATTTTAGAAGGAGGGTCGTTTTGCTTATTGCAGCCAACTAAACTACTGAACTCAGACATTTCCCAGGCGCTCAGCAACCGAACTGATCTGTTTTCCATTTTCGTCCAAATAAATATAGGACTGCAGTGTTTTTTTTGGAAGTAAACATTTTTCACGTGTACTCATTTACCCGAAACGAAAGATTGTGTCTGGTCAGCCGGTTTTAGAATTGGTACTTGCTTGCTCCATTTGATACAGAGTAGTGTTCACCAAAATCGGATGCGTTTCTGTGTACGATCAAGTTTGGAATTCAAAGCTGGCCTCTCAATTGCAACATTCACACGACGAAAACGCATCATCATCGGTGTGATTAATCGTTTGATTAATGCCCATTTTTGGCTACCGACAACAACGACTATAGCTACAAATGACAGGTACCAGTCGTACCAGGCACAGGTACATCACAATCTCGGATGCCCCAAGTGCTGTTAAAATGTCGGTCCCCTGTGAGCAAGTTGAGTGATTTTACATATTGACCATCAATCAGAGCCGATCTATCGTCCGCCGTTCCAAGTATGGAGATCCATCGCTCAGGAAATTACTCAATCAGGAGAGGAGAACCCATTAAATAAGCTGCCAGGCCGGCTCGTAAAATGCAGCATGTGCAAAATGTTAATTGCCCTGTCCTGTTCGGGTGATGTGTGTGTTGTGTTTACCTTGTGATTTATACTGTTATGATCAAATTTGGAGATCGATTGATTCGTTCTAGCGATAAATTGGTTCGTTTTTAGGTTGAACGATGAGATTGATGATTGGTCGATTCGGAAAATTTGGAAAACGTAAATCAAGTGATGAAGGGAAAACATGTGTACAAATTGAAGAAAGGGATTATTTTGTTTTTTTTTAGATAAATTTTAAAACAGTTTTTAAGAAGAAAAAAAAGGAATTTAGTGTGTTTATTTCAAAATTTTACGGGAATCATTTGAAAAATAAAAAATTATATAAATCTAGTCAGCGTTATCATACAGGGTGGCAACGTGATAGTGATAGACTTGATTTATTACAAAAAAAACTCAAACCAGTTTTTATTTCTCTTGGGAAACGATTTCAATATCATCTAGAAGGAGTATAATTACAAAATAAGTACTTGAATTCAAATTTTTCATCGTGCTTTTTGATAACGGCTCATATATACTCTTGGTTATTGCTGAAGACGCACGCAGGCCAAGAGTTTCTTTCGGATTTTTTACGGGCTTTTTGTGATATACTAGCCGTTAGGAAAGCAGTCGAGTGGTATCAAAATACTTCAGCTGTGATGGTTTGGCGAAGCATATCGACGGAAGGGAAATAACTATGGCTATAAATTAAAAGAAACTTTTCAATAAACAAGGAGTACTACTTTCAACACCTTTTCAAAGGCCTAAAATGTCTGCGTCTTGTCAAGGACAGTTTTTGGTTTTAAATTTTAAGGTGCGAAGTTTTGAAACCTGAGAAGGTTTATAGGAAGTGTATTTAGAAAACAAGCATTCGCCATCTTTGCAATTTGAAGTGAAACCGTGCACCCATGGTGAAACACTTTTGCCTTATAATTTCTCAAGTTATGCCAAAAAAAAAAATGTTTGGGAGACCCGTTCCCTGTCCTTTCTTCTCGCTCGAGAAGAGAATAGAAGGCTTTAAAAATTTTTAAAAACATCCCCGTACCCAAATACATTCCCATGCCGAATTTGATCTATTTGGTTAAGTAGTCCTCGAGTTATGATAATTCATTATGGAAGCTTTCCTTCTCCCCTTTCTATCTTTTCACTGGAGATAGGAAAGGAGTTGTACCAAATGATCATAGAAACATTTATCGAACCCAAATACCCCCCCATGCCAAATTTATTTCCATTTGCTTGATCAGTTCTCGAGCTATGCAAACATGTTTCTTTTGTTTGGGAGACCCCCTCCCCCTTCCATTTAGGGGGACCCTGTTCAATTTAAGTATCTAGCCAAAAAATGTAGTGTTGCCAAAATCAAACGACTTATTTTTTGATTTCTAACTAAAACTAAATCGTGGTTTTTGTCATTAGCATCATTTTTTATCTATTTTTGGGCCTTTTTTTTTGTTCTGTTTGAAACTTTGGTAATTTTTTTCATGTTTGAAATATTTGTAAGTCTTTTGTTTATATTTTGTTTTAAATTTTATAAAATTTCAAAAATTTTTGTTATTTTGACTTTTTGAGAAATTGATTTAAATTTGACTGATAAAAAAAAAGTTAAAGTTGTAAAGTAAAAAAACCATTCGATTTTGGCACAATAATGATAAAAATTACAAAAATGACCAAATTGGCAAAAAAAAAATGACAAATATAACTAAAATGTGAAAAATGACAAAAATGATAAAAATTACCAAATTGACAAAAATGATAAAAATAACAAAAGAGTCCAATTTGGCCAAAATGACAAAAATGACGAAAAATAATAAAAATGGAAAAAATGACAAAAATTGTAAAAATTACTTAAAAGTCAAAAATGACAACAAGGACATATATGACAAAAATGACAAATATTTAAAAAAAAACGACTAAATGGGCTAAAATGACAAAAATGACTAAAATGATGAAAATGACAAAAATGAACAAGTTGACCAAAATGACAAAAATGGAAAAAATGACAACGAGGACAAATATGACAAAAATATAAATACGACAGAAATGACAAAAATTGACAAAAATGATAAAATTAAAAAAAATTCAAAAAATACAAAAATGATAAAAATTACAAAAATGACCGAATTGACCAAAATGACAAAAAATCCCTTTTTTTAGGGATTTTTACGGCTATCAGTCTCGGATTTTTAAGTACAAACGACTATTTTTTACTCCAACGTTTCGATCGTTATTGGATCTTCATCAGGGGCTAAAGTTTATTGCTAATTTCGTGAAAATCGACAGTAAACATCAACAAAATTGGAAGTCGATTTTCACTAAATTAGCAATAAATTTTAGCCCCTGATGAAGATTCAATAAGGATCGAAACGTTGGAGTAGAAAACAGTCATTTTTATCAATCAAAATAGTCGTTCGGTTTATAAAGACAAAAAAGGCAAAAATGACAAAAATGGCAAAAATCAAAATAATGATAAAAATGACAAAATGACAAAATGACAAAAATGACAAAAGTGACAAAAATGACAAAATGACAAAAATTACAAAAATTACAAAAAATGACCAAAATGTCAAAAATGACAAAAATAACAAAATGACAAAATGACAAAAATGATAAAAATGACCCAAATGACAAAAATGACAAAAATGACAATAATGACAATAATGACAATAATGACAATAATGACAAAAATTACAAAAATGACAAAAATGACAAAAATGACAAAAATGACAAAAATGACAAAAATGACAAAAATGACAAAAATGACAAAAATGACAAAAATGACAAAAATGACAAAAATGACAAAAATGACAAAAATGACAATAATGACAAAAATGATAAAAATGACAAAAATGACAAAAATGACAAAAATGAAAAAAAAGGCAAAAATTACAAAAATAACAAAAATGACAAAAATGAATAAAATGACACAAATGACAAAAATTACAAAAATTACAAAAAATGACCAAAATGTCAAAAATGACAAAAATAACAAAATGACAAAAATGACAAAAATGATAAAAATGACCCAAATGACAAAAATGACAAAAATGACAATAATGACAATAATAACATAAATGACAAAAATGACAAAAAAGACAAAAATGACAAAAATGGCAAAAATGACCAAAATGACAAAAGCCCCTGATGAAGATTCAATAAGGATCGAAACGTTGGAGTAGAAAACAGTCATTTTTATCAATCAAAATAGTCGTTCGGTTTATAAAGACAAAAAAGGCAAAAATGACAAAAATGGCAAAAATCAAAATAATGATAAAAATGACAAAATGACAAAAATGACAAAAGTGACAAAAATGACAAAATGACAAAAATTACAAAAATTACAAAAAATGACCAAAATGTCAAAAATGACAAAAATAACAAAATGACAAAATGACAAAAATGATAAAAATGACCCAAATGACAAAAATGACAATAATGACAATAATGACAAAAATGACAAAAACGACAAAAACGACAAAAACGACAAAAATGACAATAATGACTAAAACGACAGAAATGACAAACAAATATGACAAAAAAGGACACGAATAACTAAAAATTGACAAAAATGACAAATATTACAAAAATGACAAAAATGGCAAAAATGACCAAAATGACAAAAATGACAAAAATGACAAAAATGACAAAAATGACAAAAATGACAAAAATGACAAAAATGACAAAAATGACAATAATGACAAAAATGATAAAAATGACAAAAAAATGAATAAAATGACAAAAATGACACAAATGAATAGAATGACAAAAATGACAAAAATGACAAAAATGACAAAAATGACAAAAATGACAAAAATTACAAAAATTACAAAAATGACAAAAATGACTAAAATGACTCAAATGACTGAAACAGGGTTGCTAGCGAACCGGGAAAACCGGGAATACCGGGAAAAACTTTGGAATTTCATCGCGTCACCGGGAAACCGGGAAAAAACCGGGAATTTCGACACCTCACCGGAAAAATTGTCATGTTTGCAAATTTTTCACGGAATTTCAAAAATATTTTATAAATTATTTCTTAATTGAAGAGTAGTTTTTGACATTCTCGATATAGCTTTATCTAAAAAACGCTCATTTTCAGAAATTTGAATCGCTTTTTCAACTAATTGCGAAGCAATATGTGATATCTTATTTTTTCGCTTTCCGCAAGTGTGCTACACTTCCAAGCATAACTCAAATTTTATAAATTTTACAATGAAACCATTATCGACAAAACTAAACACAAAACTAACTACAATCGAAGTCGATAAGTGAGAGTCCAAAGGACTAAACTTTTTTGTCTCGCTTAAAGAGGTTTCTAACCTGATCAAAAATGCAGAAATGCAACTATTTAATGTGTATTTGATAAAAATTCAAAAGTAATTCATTGTTCTGTATTGGAAAGATAAACCATTTTTTTCTAAAACATGTCTGTGGACTTGTCCAAAAAAACTGCTATCAGAAAATAACTGAATACTTTCCTGCAGTCTGATGATTTTAAGTTCTTTAAGTTTTAAGACGAATCCCCATTCAAATTGAAAAGCTAGTTTAATTTTGTTTCTATACTATTTTTTTACATTTTTTATACAGATTATACCATTTTTTTCTAGAAATCTATTAAAATTCTAGAAAATTTCACAGTAGCTGAAAATGATACTACATATAGTATCAAAATCAATTTAACCGGACTTATTTTTGCAAAATTGTTGAAATTGTTGAGCAAAACCACGAATAGATGCCAATTTCGTTAGATTCGTTCAAAAAAAAAAACAATAAAACCTCTTAAAAGACGCCGCAGTATTTGTCATAATTTCTTACCGATTAATAAGTTTTGGGATACAATTGTTGAAAATTTGAAGCCCTTTCCATTGATTTTTTTTTTATTCACCATGATTTTATATTAAAAAAAACGAGTAAAATAAAAAAAAATCATCATTTCACCGGGAAAAAACCGTGAAAAAACCGGGAAAAACTTTGGAATTTCAAAACGAAAAATCGCTAGCAACCCTGCTGAAATGGCTAAAATGAAAATGACTAAAATGACAGAAATGACAGAAATGACAGAAATGACAGAAATTATGAAAATGACAAAAATGACAAAATTTACAAAAATGACAAAAATGACAAAAATACGAAAATGACGAAAATGTCAAAAATTACAAAAATGACAAAAATGACAAATACGTCAAAAATGACTAGAATGACAAAAATTACAAAAATGATAAAAATGACTAAATTGGCTCAAATCCAAATGACAAAAATAACAAAAATGATAAAAATGACAAAAATGATAAAATGGCCAAATTGACCAAAATGACAAAATTACAAATGTGACAAGGATAACTTATTAGTCAAAAATGACAAAAAGGACAAAAATGACAAAGGATTTCACAACTCTTAATCGTGTTTCCAATATATTACCTACTCGATAATTTAGCAATCCCTTTTTTTCCGCCATTTCCGTTCTCATTTCTTGGAGCAGCTGAAAATCTCCGTCGTCCAGCTCAGGGTTAGAGAATTTATCTTCCGCACGCGAACATCCATTAGCTGGTGAACGTACTGGCCAAAAAATGAGGCAAAACCCGTGAACGGATAAATATTTATGACTTTTTTTTTCTCCATAACCTAACATAACAACTCTGTGAAAAGGGAGATTTCCCCAAAGGTGGATTGGAGACGAATTTTCCACAACCGCCGACAAGTAGCTGGTGAGTGTGAATGCGCGCATTTTACGCCTGTGTGCTCGTCTATCAGGCGTAGTTACTTTTCCGGTTGGAAAATGCTGAGCGAAAAGTAAATCCGGACAACCCGGAGAAAGGAAAGTCATCGGTCACGGCTGGACCTGACGCTTCCTGAAGCGAAAATAAAACGGCCCGGCGGCGTGAAAACCACAACTTGGCTGGCGGTTTGGTTTAGGACATTTTTCAAATGTTGGTTCTTTTTTTTCGTTTACCTTCCACAATAATATGAGGATGGTGTTTTTTTTACATTCTATTGAAGAAGTTCGCGGAACAACAACAGAAACGGATCGACAGACAGACTGTCGGTCATCGGCTAAAAATAGCTTCAATTCAATGTTTGGAAATCTTTTCTTGCTCGAATTTTAGAATTTAAGACGGCGCACCAGAAGTTAAATTTATGTTAAAAATTTGTTCAAGATTTGGAATAAATCATCTGGACGTTGTTTGTGGCATACCACTCCATTGCCTGCTTTTTCGATAACTAAATGCAAAATTTAAAAAAAAACTTTTCAACTTGAAATTTTTTTTTTCTAAACTACAACAATTTTCAAGAAGCTTTTTAAAGTCAGTCCAAGTATAATTTCTTGAACCCACATACACATACACAAATCTCAAACCATTCAAAAAAAGTCGTCATCTCTAAGATTCCCCACAAAAAAAAAAAAAAACACGCATATCAAACACCTCTTGTTTTATTTCGGATTCTTTGGTGCCAAAAATAGCCGGCATTATAAGTCCGAAAATAGCTAACTGGTTTTATTTTCTGTTCCCATATTGAAGACAGTAGGTATAGTCATCCGTTTTCCCGCTGTCAGAATCGGATGACACCCAGCTTCGCACACAGTATTATTTTCCAACCCGTCATGCCGTTGAAAAACAATATGTGCAAAGGTAAAAATTGCGCTGATGATTGTTTAAAAATAATCCGATTCGGGCCGGTTTGGTTTCGCCAAGTCACGAGACAGTTCGTACACAGAAACGCACACGTTTGGTTTTTTTATGTTGATGCAACCGCCTTAGCTTTAGTAGGTTGTTGGATCGTCGAAGCCGAAGCACACTGATTAGTCACTAATTACGCGACCATTCTCTCATCTGCCTGCCTAGGTGAATGAGCTCATTACTCATTCGTTGAAAATTGGGACAAAGCCGTCCTAGATTGACGTCACAGGTTACGGACACAAGTTACAAAATGTCATTCCGATCCCGATCGCGCACAGTACAGCCCATTGTCACTCGAAGGGCTTCATCGTTGACTAGAACACCGTTGAACAGCTCACTCTCGACTCCGCTAACTAGTAGCAGTAGCAGTTACGGGAGATCCTATGGCAGTTCCAGTAATCCTTATAGCTCGGCAACGAGTGCCTACAGTCCGTACACCTCTGCTACCCCTAGCCCAGCCAGGTTAAATCTAAGCAGTAACGGACATTACTTCGACTATTCCAACCTGTCCTCACGAAGAGACTCGTACGGCAGCAACACCAGCATAGGGTACAAATCACCCTACAAAGACAAAGACCGCTACGGCAATGGAAGTTCTTCGTACGGTTCCTCCTACAAGGATCGCTACGTTAGCCCGTACAGTTCATCGTCTCTGTATGATACCAATAGTGGACTTAGTGGCTACACTAGTGCCCTCAAACGATCAAACCACCTGACTGCTAATGGACACTCCGGATCTAACAGTAGCCTCAATACGTACTCGTCCTCGTACCTGCCCAGTAATAGTGCCGTTCACGTTGGCCGAAGTCAATCGCTGCGTGATCACGAACGAAGAAACCGAAGCCGAAGTCGGGCCTCGCTAGCCGCATCCCAGGTAGAACCGACGACTTCGACGACGTCGGGATCGCTATACCGATCATACAGCACAAATTCGCTGCAAAGTGAAGGTTACGAAGTAAGATTCGAAAAAGAACGACCTTTGCTATTGCTTCAAATCGAACTTAGAATATTTTCTCTTTACAACTTAAACAATACTTATAATTTTATTTTTTAATCCCATCAACAGTCCGGAGCCGAACGAGGACGATCGCGGGTGGGATCGACCGCATCGGAGCTAGCGGACTCCGGCAGCAAAGATGAGTCGACGACGACGGCGTCGGCCAAAGAAAATGGCGGGGACTACATCGACTACAAAGCTCTCTACGAACAGGCCAAGTGAGTAGCATTTGACAAACTATAGATATCTGTTTTTTATAATTTTTATCGAATGTGCTCGGGCACTTTGTATATGTTAATCAAACGGAACACTTCCAAGGATATTATTTCGAGCGTTTAAGTGAAGTTCTTAACTTCTTCAAAGAGTTATGATTGCCCCTAAAGGTACAAAGGCTCATTATCACTAGGACCTGCTACCTTTATGAAGCTTAAACCCGAGCTCTAAAACAAAGAAGATTAGCAGTCTTTCTACCGTCGACCTTCTACAACGGAATTTGAGCTCTAGTACTTCAATATTGTTCTTGGACGCTTTGTTGGCCTCATCAAATGATAGAAGTAATTCAGGGACTGCAATAAAGTATTTCTGACGAAACATAGACTATCTTTGACCTGAGCCAACTCGTGATATTCCTTTTAGGTCAACTCGTAATTCACTTCACACTTCACCTTAGACCTCCGACCCTTACGAATAATGAAATTTTATCTAGAATAGAAGGAGTAGAATTCATCGACTCTGACTACTTTACCGACGCCCAAAGTGACCTTACTCCGAGGATATTCCCCGAAAGTGAAATACTCCTTTCTTTACCATGTCCACTCTCGAGAATACCTCGCTCTTTTCCCACAGTTCTTATATTAGGAAACGTCCTCGTCCTTTTTCTTGGGCTCGCAACACTCTTATCCGAGAGTGTTTTCTCCAGCTTCACTCCTTCTACTAAGATTGCCGATGACCATGTTTAGGTACCATCTACCCGACTTTTAGTGTCAGTACACTCGACCCGAAGGGGCTTTTTGAACACTCCGGGAAAATTATATGATTGAGAGGATTGCGATAGTCAAGCATTCGTAGTAACGCATCCGTTGGTCTCATTGATAGCCAGGCTTTTATCTGAACCATCGCATCGCAACTTTCTTGGTCGACCAGTGTTCGGGGTTGTTTCAAAAGCTCCAAAGCCTCTTTAGAATATTTTAGGCTGTACCTCATATGAGAGAAGCAGATAGTGCGCTTCACGGGAATATTAGTGAACGAGGATTTCTTCAGCTTACACTTAATTGTGAGTTTTTCTCTTAACGGCTTGACGTCTGGCCGTTCTTCTAAGTGACTCAAGGTCTGACCCCTTCTTTAATAGATAAGCCTTACCTCAAGGTAGATATATTTAGACAGTGGAAACCCCCTTTCCTCACTGCGGCAAGATTATTGACTTATTTTGATGGCTTCACTCGTAGTGAGTGAACGACATTATCGGATATTGCTTCGAGGTGGAGTCATCCTTTTTACTATTATATGGAGTGAATCCACGGTGCCACTAGGTCGTAAATCTTGCCTTTGTTCTAATCGTAAGATCACTCTTTTAAGGTAATTTTTAGTAATCAGACGACGAAAATCGTCACCGTAAACCGTTCGCAGTCGACTTCAGACTTCAAGTCAAAGCGATCATAGTCCGGAAGAATTTATCGCATACTACTAGCAATTGTTCTAGTACATCCTCTCGCCTCTTCAACGCTTGTGAAAACCGTGACCCTTCCAACCTTGGACAGTTGAACATCATGTTTTTAGCTGTCCGGTTTGTGTCACCGCAGGTCTAGCTAAGTCGTATGATTTCTTTCATCCAATTTCCAGCGTTAGGGGTCAGACGATGGGTTCACCCTTTATCTCTCAAAGCCTTTGCACAGCTACAGCCAGGTGACTGTCGAGACCATCTAAGCGCATTTCCGCACGTTGGTCGTGTCCTTAATATCGTTGCAATGAGGATCCTCCTCCAAACAAAGTTGATCATGACGATCGCCACTACGCCCTGGACGCATCGAGTCCGGTATTGCTTGTTATCAGCAGGTTCATCGATCTCCTCCAGGTACGGTATTGCGCGTTTGGATTCGATTTCGTATGGTGCCATTGCTATCAGCATCAACTTGTTTTTGTGGTGATCGAAGGTTCTGAGAGCTCTCTGCTGTCTCTATCGTGACGGTGGCACGTAGCTGCACTGTCTCTTCTATAACTTATTGCTAGCAGGACAGCGTCATCTGTTAACGCTTATCTTCAGTAGCTCTAATACGTAATGTTGCACAATACCGGGTGAAGAATTAATTGTTGCGCAACAACCGCCGAGAACTCTGCATCCACAAATCAGACTCCAATAATGAACTTCCTTGGAGGTGGAATTATCGGTATAAGATTCTATGCCGGATCGGCATAGAATGCTTTCTAATAACTAACATTGTCCTCCCAACGCAACGGCATTGCATATGTCTAAAAAACATATCCCGTATCCTATCACAAGACAAAGCAGGATGGAAACAATCTGCCAGCAAGGATATTGTCTAATGATATTCCAAGTGCTGTGAGATGAGATGTTGCAGTAGACTGAGTCGATTTGGGGTCATTTTCGAATTTCTCAAACCCTGGAGTCTTAAAAGTTTTGTTTTGTGCTAAAACTCATCCATGATTTTTTGCCGAATTTTTAAGTAACGTTTACATGAGTAAATTTGGACTTTTAGGTTTGTATGGGAAAATTTAAAATTTTGTACTGAAAAACGAACATGGTTTTTCTTTTTACTCTGGTACCAAGCCATTCAACCCTTTATGTGCCAATTTATAAATTTCTTAAAGGAAATTTTCCGCTTAACAACATTGCCGAAGACCGTAACTTATTATCTCTCCAGACAACGAAGTTATAACCAATTTAATGAAGGTATGTATTTTGGCATTGAAGGCAATTCAAATAAACCCGCAACACTGCTGGGTACAAACGAGAGATTGCTTGACTGATTTGCTCGTAGATGTTTTCTTTCAAATTTTATCATACTAGTTTCTTCGGAGCGATTGTTGTTTACATTAGGAGCCATCTTTTGATGGTTTCTTTAAATGAAAATAACTATGCTTGAAGGGCTGGCATTCAATTGATTGCAAGCGCATCAACATTTCACATAGAGCTGGAACAGCAAAACAACGAACCCCACACTCAGTATTAAAAACACCTATAGTAGAATCGTTGTCACTCGGCCTGTTCTTGACCGATATTCATAAACAGGATATCAAAATGAAGATAAAAGATTCGTTTAGCATTTTGTTAAACAAAATTTGAGAACCAAATCATGAGGTCTTAAGAAAAGCTGCTTTAACTGAACGTCTTTTGCTGAAACATATTCCCCCGGGTAACCATAAAACATAAATATGCAATAATTCAAAAATCAGATATTTAATATATTTCAATTAAAAGTGAATACCTATAATGTATCTTTTTATTATTAGAAACTCAAATCTTTTTTTCGATCTAAACTCTGGCATTTGTTTTCGGCCAGCTTGTTGGGCGATAATGTAATTATGGCGTTTTTTGAACGAAAAAACTTCATCTGCTGCTTCAGACACCATTTTAACACATCTTTTGACACCTTGGCCGTGGCAAGGCCAATTAGGGACTTCCATCGGCTGGAGTTTAAAAGCTTCAATTTCTTCAAATTTCAAATCACATGACAGTATCGGTTCATATACACGATCCTTCCAACTAATAAAATCGATCAAATTTGTTGCGTTTATGTTTATGTTCGGTGATTTTCGCGTTCAGACTGATTTATCGCCAAATGACTTGTTTTTCTTTTCAATTTGCTTAGATGTTTGGAACAAAATAAATAATAATTATAGGTGCAATTAGCTTAGCTTAGCTTAGCTTGATTGACTACTCACATCCACCTTTAATCATTGAACCCGAAATGCTTTGTTCATAGTTTTAAGTAATAAATTAAAATTAATGAATTCCTTTCGACTTTTTAAGTGTATTTAATTATCATTCTTTATTTGCATGGCAATTATGTATTTTAAATTAATTGCATTTCGAATTCCATAATCGCAGGTGTGGCTCAGTAGAACGAATTCCACATCGCCAATGGTTGCTACTCCGTGATTGACCGAGGCCATCAGTTTTGCCCAGAGGTCAAAAGAATGGCGTCTGGGATTGACAGCTCATTCACAATGAACAAAACTGATGCTCTCTCTTTACACATCAATAACGGCGCCGGCCACGTCCTAGTAGTCAATGGATAGGTTGAAAGAGAGAAAAGGATGAAAGATAAATTTTATGCTTTAGGACCGAGGTTACCTCTGCATCCTAGCAAATAATTTTGGTTTGGAGGTGTGGGTGATTGGATATGTTCAGGAGACACTTTTGACTAGTGTGATCTCATTTTAGCATCCTAGTGTCCTACTATTTTGATGGCTATAACCATTACTAGTGCTTTTTAAGTGAGTTGAAAGTTATTGAAAAAAAATCTAGTTAGCATTCCTCGTATATATGAAAAATCTAATATCCCTTACTAAAAATTTTTATTCATTAATGATGTAGCTTAATATTTTCTCCCTGTATTAATTATTTTACAACCAACTCGTTTGAAAAACTCAATTGGATATTCTGTACTACCAAACATTATTTTGACGAATAGGCAAAATATTTTCAAATAAAAGAGTGATTTTCACGTACCAAACGTACAAACGATTTTTAAATTCTTCGATGCTAAATCAATATTTGTCTCAAGGTTAGTAGAAAGTTCATTTCACGCATGTATCAGACCTTCTTCTCTAAGCTATTTTAGAAAAAGTTTATTGATATACTAGTTTCGAAATAATGTAATGAAAGAATTCTAAAAAATAAAAAATAAAATAAAAATTTCATAATAACTTTTATGGTTCCATATTTTTTAACTTGTTTAACCTTTTTTGCCAACGGTATGACTACAAATGTCAATAAACATTTGAACATATGATAAAATAGACAAATCAACAACAAATAACAATGCAATTCTTAAAAGTAAACATTTGAAGATGAATAAAAAAATATATATACATATTTGAAAATAAAAAAAAAAAAAACACTTGCTGACTAGAAATTAAGAAATTAAAATATTATTCTTCTTTTTAACAATCATAACTGAAAACACCTCATTTCTTATTTAAGAGATCTTATTTTATCAACTTGGGTATAAGCTTGAGTTTGCTATCATCAATTGAGCAGTAAAGAACACGTCAGTCAAACCTAGTACAGACCCCGTTCGATTTTGGCAACATTCGATTTTGGCAACATCCGAGCAAAAACCGTTCGTTTTTGGCAACATCCAAAAAAGACGGTTTTTTTTGTCACTTTTTTATTTTTTATTTTTATTTCAAATTAATCAAAATTCATGTAAAACGTAATATTAGCATGAAATTTTTCAATTCGGCTTAATTATAATAGTTTTAAACAGTTAAAACATTAATTTTTCCATGTTTTACTGCTTAAAACTAATATAATTGAGCAAAATTGAAAATTTTTATGCTAATATAAGGTTTTACATCAATTTTGACTAATTTGAAATGAAAATCAAAAATAAAAAAGTGACAAAAAAAACCGTTCGATTTTGGCAACATTCGATTTTGGCAACATAAAATTTACGGGCGTGTTGCCAAAAACGAACGGGGTCTGTACTATAATGATATGTAAGTTACATTTTGATTCAAGCTTCTGTTAAGCAAAAAAAAAATCTTATGTGTAAATTATCGTAAATGATTTCTTATCTGACTTGAGATATCAATCGACACGAAGACTCTTCTCAAAAAAACGCGTTCTTATCAATTTCAACTACCTAAGGAGATATGAAATTCCCATATACGCATTTGATATAATATTTTATAGAATAACACCAATTAACTCTCAAGCGTGTAGTAGAAATTTATGGGGCGGTGAAATGTTTCCTTGAAAATATATTTTGAACTACCCTATGAAGAATAATAAATTTTCAACTCTAGATTATTCATTCGTATTAAAAGTATTAAAAAACAAAAAAAAAATGCACTTATCTTGAACGAGGAACAAACGAGAAACTGCATCTTTCTGTTCAACTCTCTTGGAAGGCTCATAACTTATGGTGTTTTTCGATTTTCTGGAAGTGTCCGGGGGCGTAACATTAGCCCCTATCCATTCAGCGGCTCAGGAACCGAAACTGCACTTCAGATTTCAGAGACGAAATCTCACTTCCACGCAATAAAAACACAGCACAGATATTCTTTTCAATTCAACAACCAAGTTTCGGAACAATATTTTAAAAACACAAATTTTCTATTAGTGAAAAACTTACAAACGGAAAAAACGCGACGACAAAAAAAAAAAAAAAAAAAAAAAAAAACACGTCCGTTCGCAAGCACGGATTGCTGCGACTCCAATAATAATTATAGGTGCAATTCTGTCTAAACAAATTTTGGAATCAAGATTAATTTGAAAAAAGTGCACTAAATTTCATAAGTATTTTTGTTCGAAAAACGCCATGAATACATTATCTCCCAACAAGCTGGCCGAAAACAAATGCCAGAGTTTAGATCGAAAAAAAGATTTGAGTTTCTAATAATAAAAATATACATTTTAGGTATTCGCTTTTAATTTAAATACATTAAATATCTGATTTTTGAATTATTGCATATTTATGTTTTTATGGTTACCCGGGGGAATATGTTTCAGCAAAAGGCGTTCAGTTAAAGCAGCTTTTCTTAAGACCTCATGATTTGGTTCTCAAATTTTGTTTAACAAAATGCTAAACGAATCTTTTATCTTCATTTTGATATCCTGTTTATGAATATCGGTCAAGAACAGGCCGAGTGACAACGATTCTACTATAGGTGTTTTTAATACTGAGTGTGGGGTTCGTTGTTTTGCTGTTCCAGCTCTATGTGAAATGTTGATGCGCTTGCAATCAATTGAATGCCAGCCCTTCAAGCATAGTTATTTTCATTTAAAGAAACCATCAAAAGATGGCTCCTAATGTAAACAACAATCGCTCCGAAGAAACTAGTATGATAAAATTTGAAAGAAAACATCTACGAGCAAATCAGTCAAGCAATCTCTCGTTTGTACCCAGCAGTGTTGCGGGTTTATTTGAATTGCCTTCAATGCCAAAATACATACCTTCATTAAATTGGTTATAACTTCGTTGTCTGGAGAGATAATAAGTTACGGTCTTCGGCAATGTTGTTAAGCGGAAAATTTCCTTTAAGAAATTTATAAATTGGCACATAAAGGGTTGAATGGCTTGGTACCAGAGTAAAAAGAAAAACCATGTTCGTTTTTCAGTACAAAATTTTAAATTTTCCCATACAAACCTAAAAGTCCAAATTTACTCATGTAAACGTTACTTAAAAATTCGGCAAAAAATCATGGATGAGTTTTAGCACAAAACGAAACTTTTAAGACCCCAGGGTTTGAGAAATTCGAAAATGACCCCAAATCGACTCAGTCTAATGTTGCAGTGAGTTCGATTCTTACTTTTTTTTATGCATTATCCAATAGGATAAAAATACCATAACATGTTTTTCGTTATATGATTTTAATTGCCGTAATTTTGTATGATTATAATTTTAATGGCATGTGCAGCGGAATGAAAACTAGAGAGAATTTATTTAATAGAAATTTGAAAGAAAGGTGGATAGACAGGCATTAGTGCGCCAATAGGAGAAAGCTTGATAGGTGTTGAAATTTTAGGTTAGAGGGCATGTTGATGAAAAGCTCCCATGAATTGCTCCCGCCTTCGCTCTACACTAGCTAACTATACATAAGAAACTCAGAAAAAGAATTCCCATGTATAGCGAGCCCAGTGGTTTGAGAGCGTGTTTTTAAGCACACTTCAAACGAGCAAAAACGTAGCAACCCATGGTCCTACCAGATCCCTGCAACGTTACACGATTTGTCTATGTATCGTGTGACCAACATCTTTTAAACAAGTCTTGGTGAATCTCGTTTTTAAGCTTTTTTTCCTCAGATTTAAGCTTTTTTGCCTTGAGAGCATAGGAGATGAAAGCTCAAATCTGAAGAAAAAAGCTTAAATCTGTCAAAAAAGGGGAAATCTGAGATATGTGCTCCACACGGTTTGTATAACGTTGCCGGGAAGTGGGTCCTACTGAGCTTTCCTTATGTGAGAACAGTTATAGCGACGTTGCCATTTTTTTCGGATTCGCTGCGAATAGTTGCTACTTGTCGATTTTTTCGCATTTCACATTTTATCTATTCCGCGTTCTTACTTTTTGGCCAAGTGTCAATTTTTGAACCGTATTTTCTTATTGTATTTTTTCTTTTTGCCAATGATTGTTTGTTATATGATTTTTCTCGCATAAGGAAAGCTCAGTAGGCCCATGGGTTGCTACGTTTTTGCTCGTTTGAAGTGTGCGTAATAACACGCTACACAATAATTAAGGAAATTGATTTCTAACCTAATTTTCTTACTCATGATTACCACAAAAACTCAAAAAATAATAAATAAGACTGACAAAATAAATGAACATTTTCAAATCAAATTAAATAAAAGTTTAAAATCAATTCTATTTCGTCAAGTCATTGATAATTTTTTCAAAATGATGCTTCAAAAAAATTCCTTAGCAGGCTTGCTATCAAATTTGAAATAAATATTTCAGAAATACAGATTTTAAAAAAATCTGAATTCTAAAATAACTATCCGATCAGGTTAAAAATTAACCATGATGTATGGATGGAAAATGATAATATTTGTTATTAATTATTCATCTTAATTTACAATTCTTTTCTTAATTTTCAAGAGTTTATTAAATTTGATTTGCGATTTGAAATGCAAATTTTCGATTAGAGAAAAAAAACAATTTTGAACTTGAGTGAATTTATTCAATAGTTGATGGTTAAGTTTAATTTAATAAAAAGAGTGCCATTGATCGGAATAAAAAAATCCAACTTTTTTATAAATTTTTCCAATGGCCAAAATAAAAGGCTTGAAAAGTTCATTTTCGAAGTTTAAAATAATAACTTCATGTTCAATTATTATACTGACAAGGAAATGGTGGAAAATGAATGATTTCGTGAATGGTCAATAAGAAACTGATAAAAAATGAAAATAAGGAAATTCCAGTTTTGTTGTAAATATTGAAAGCACAAATTAAATATAAATTTATTAAACACTAGCTGACCCGGTGTGCTTTGCTACACCTTCCAGAAGTTATTGAAATTTTTGGTACTTAGTTGTTAACTTTCCATTTATTGGCAAAAAATTTTAAAATTCAATTTCAAAATCGTATTTTGTAATCTTTATTAATTTTTTTAATCCGTGTTTTAATCCTTTTAATGACTCTGGATTTCCTTGCTTGATAAGTTTATAGCTTATGCCAAAATATTTTTTTTTTATATGAAATCTTCGTTGTCGTTATAATGTGCAGAGGGTTTCAAACTATCATAGAAACATTTTTTGTAACAAAATAACGTCACGGGACACTTGTTTTACCTATTCGTTCTCGAATTGTTATACAAATTGTTAGAGTGACCATTTCCCCCATTCCTTTAACCCTAATGAAAGGAAGGGAAGTCTTATATCATCCTAAAAACACTTCTTGTATACCAATACAATCCCATGTCATATACGCAGAGGTGCAAAGAGATCCCTACATGTAGCATGCAGCGCACGACTTTTAGCCGACTCTAACAGCCCGCCGTCAGCCACGAAAGAATCGTCTTGCAAAGTTGCAAACTGATTCTTTCTGCCTTATGTGCAGAACGTCGAACGTGTCTGCAAGTAAAAGTCAGCCGCGCGGTAAAATCCTTTGACTGCACGTTCCGAAAATTACAAACGATTCTCCGAAGTTAGGAACAGTTGCAAACTTGCAAGCCCGAAGATAAAATCCCTTGAGCCGAACAGAAAGAATCATTTCCGAAGATAGCTACAGTCTGCAAGTTGCTTGCATGCAGCGGGATGGTGCGATGTACGTTTTCAAACTTGCAAGTTACAGAACGGTGGACCCGTTCTTGTGTGGTTGGATTCGTTCCACTAACCTAAGACCGACCGAACCGAATCCATGGAGGAAGAAAGTGATAGGCCGAGGTGCCGTCGACTATCCATTCAGTTGCCGTTCAGCCATCGAAGCGTGCGTGCGTAGCGTATGTACATGGCTATCCGCATAACGCGCGGCATGCCGTACAACAAGAGCAAGGACATGATGGAGTTGTTGTTGTTGGTGCCTTCGTGTTCGTTTCGTTTTCTTCTAAGACGGATTCGAAAGGAAGTGGTGCCCAACTGTTATTTTAGTTTTCAATTATCATACCAGGGTGATTGATGTAAATCATCAAAGCTAATACAAGCAAATTAGTTTTGATTATAACCTTGTCATCTTACAAGTTATTTATGAACACAAAGTTGTTAAATAAAACTGATCCAAACTATGTTGAAAAATCATCTAGGATGTTTTAAAACAGTGCTGCGTTAAAATTCTTTGAAGTTTCGTCCCGAAAACTTCTTTGAAGTTACGTCCCGAAAATTCAATCGATTTTCCGAAGGCAGGATCACTTGATTAGTAGGATCACAGATTAAATTGTGTAAATTTCAAATTTAGAATTCAGTTTCATTTGCTTACATTTTTTTTTTTTTTTTTGACATCCTGAAGGGATGTTTAGATAAACGCGTTTTCGTAGAGCTCTAGACTTATTCAGTTATTCCACCCAAAAAGTACCTGCATCGGAAGTGAATATTCAAGCCCTGCCAAATAAAGTTAAGCGCGATTGTGGACACAAAAGGACAAAAAGATGAATTGAAAAGTTGATTTTAATGCTGATCTTTTAAAACAATCTGGGAGGATCCAAAAGTTTAAAGAATTCATGAGTGGCTCAAATTTTCACTGTGTCAATAGAGAACCCACGTTTTTCCATAATACCGGTAGTTCTTTACTAGATTTACTTTTAACAGATTCTCCTGATGTCATACACCGATTTAGTCAAATTTCCTTGCCAAGTATTTCGCACCATGACTTAATTTTAGCATCGCTTGATTTCCCAAAAAATATTCCGCAAGATGGTTTTTGGTTTCGTGATTACAAAAACTTTGATGTAAATTCACTCTCGGCTTTTCTCGAAGAATCGGATTGGACCCGTTTCCATAGCATTGAAGATTCTGATATGCTAGTCGATATTTTTAATAATTATTTGCTAGGAACTCACGAGTCTTTCTTTCCGCTAAAATATCGTAGAAACCGTAAGAATGAATGGTTTAACCATGAAATAAATCATGCTATCATAAACAGAAATTTGGCCTATAATTCTTGGAAGAATTCCAAGTCTATCGAAGATAGAAATAAGTACAAATCCCTACGAAATAAAGTGAACATGATGATTACTAAAGCAAAAACTGCGCGTGAAAAAAATCGCCTCAATCTTGATTTACCTGCTAGATTATTTTGGAATAACTTGAAGAAGTTTGGATTGAAAAAATCTGCAGGAAATTTGGCTGTGTCAAACTTCTCTGCTGCCGAAATAAACAATTATTTCTCTTCTAACTTTACTCATCTCGGAGTTGAAGAATTGCATTGCCCTTCTAACTCACAAGGATTTGAATTTAAATCAATAGAAGACTACGAAATCATTAACGCTGTTAATTCGGTTAAATCGAATGCTCTAGGAGTGGATGAAATACCAATCCGTCTAATTAAAATTACTTTACCATTCATTCTTCCTGCACTTAGTCACATTTTTAATACCATTATAAAAACTTCCAAATTTCCATACCAATGGAAAAAATCTAAAGTAATTCCAATCCCAAAAAAAGCGAAAGCTCTTGACTTGGCTAACTTGAGACCTATTAGTATACTGAGTGCAATTTCAAAAATTTTTGAAAAATTAGTCAAACAACAAATGACACTCTACCTTAATCAAAATAATATGTTATATGAATTTCAATCTGGTTTTCGCTCATCTCACAGCACAGAAACTGCACTCATGAAAGTGCATAACGATATTGCGTTTAGCTTAGACAAAAAAGGAATTGCTATACTTTTGATGATAGATTTTGCAAAAGCCTTTGATCGTGTTTCACATACTGTATTTATCAATAAATTGATTTCCAAATATAATTTTTCCAGTTCAGCTGTAAAAATGGTGCAATCTTACTTAAAAGGCCGTTCTCAATCTGTTTTCTTCAATGGATGCAACTCTGAGTTTGTAACAATCGAATCGGGTGTTCCTCAAGGATCAATTCTAGGGCCTTTGTTCTTTTCGCTCTTCATTAACGATCTCCCATCCGTTTTAGAACATTGCTCTATTCATCTTTTCGCTGATGATGTGCAAATTTATCTTTGCTCTAAACGCAATTCAAATATAAATGATTTCTTTGATGAAATAAATCACGATCTTGCAAAGCTGAATCAATGGTCTTATGCAAACCTTCTCCCAATCAATCCATCAAAAACTAAAGCCTTGTTTTTTGGTAAACAATTATCTACTTCAGTTTACCCGCAACTTATCCTTAATAATAGTGTTATTCAGTTTGTAGATTACGCCGAAAATCTTGGTGTTGTTTTTGACAGAGATCTAACCTGGCATCGACATGTTAATGCTCAATGCGGCAAGATTTATGGTGCAATAAAAAGATTAAACCTAACAACTAAACATTTAGATTCAGCTACAAAATTAAAACTTTTCAAGACTTATGTTTATCGTTTGTTTATTTACAGTGATTTTGTTTATTTGAATGCATTTGATAGATCTGTGAATAAGTTGCGAGTAGCCCTCAACTCCTGTGTGCGATATATCTTCAACTTGTCACGTTATTCTCGAGTTTCCCATCTTCAAAAAGTTCTCATTGGTTGTTCATTCGAAAATTTCTATAAATTACGATCATGCATGGTGATGCATCGAATTATCAGCACTGGAAAGCCAGATTATTTGAAAAATTTGCTCACTCCGCTAAGAAATTCTCGCACTGGAAACATACTCATCCCTCCGCACAGCTCCTCTTATTATGGCAGATCCTTTTTTGTTAGAGGCATTGTAAATCGGAATAGTCTCCCAACTAATTTAAAACTAATCAACAAGAAATCAGAGTTTAAAAGAAGTCTGCTAGAAGAATATATGGAGTAAAACGACATGATTTAATTTAGAATTACGAAAATGGAACGATTTGAATATTAGTTTAAAAAAGAATCAAGAAACATCCACCACATTGTAACAGTTTAAAAGATTGTAATCTTACGTTACATAAATAAAACAAAGTTATAATAGTAATAGTAAGAATCACGTCATCTTTACCAAGTAATCTTGGGAGTCATGTCTTCTTCTGTGGTCTGCAACACTCATTTGGTTTTTTACAGAAAGTTTGTACAGCTCAGTTCAAAACTCAATAGAAATTCAGTGCTTGTTCGTCGTCATTCCAACCTTGAACTCAAAAACTCCACACTCTGTTTGATTCAAATCTTCTATCAATGTTTTATAACTGGTTTTGAATGATTTTGGCGTACTGAACTCGAATATTTGGTGAGATTTTGTCTTTCGCATCCAGTTTTACTGATAAGGCTTTTAAAAAACAGTTCTATGATAAATCAATCATTGACTATATATTATGTTTTACTTCTTTGCTGAAGACTGTAAAGCGTTTTAAGTTATACTTTGAAAAATATCTATGATTCATTTTGGTACAAATTTTCATCAGAATTTCGTTTCAACAGAAGGAAAAAACCAACAAAATTTCTTTGACTTCAAAGCCAAAATTACTTGCAATCTTCGTAGAAACTTTAATTTTAAAAATCTTACTCTACAGTTGTATATATTTCAGATATTACGATACTGCTTATAAAAAGCTGGACGTTTCACGGTTAAACATATCACGCTTTCGACCATAAAATTTGGGCACCACTTCCTTTCGAATCCGTCTTAGAAGGAAACGAAACGAGCACGAAGGCACCAACAACAACTCCATCATGTCCTTACTTTTGTAGTACGGCGCGCCGAGCGTTATGCTGATAGCCATGTACATACGCTACGCGCGCACGCTTCGATGGCTGAACGGCAACTGAATTGATGGTCGGTGGCGGTGGTTCTTCGGCCTATCACTTTCTTCCTCCGTGGATTCGGTTCAGTCGGTCTTAGCTTAGGTTAGTGGAACGAATCCATCCGCACAAGAACGAGTCCACCGTTCTGTAACTTGCAACTTGCAAGTTTGCAAACGTACATCGCCGCGCTGCAAGTCTGCAAGCAAGCAATTTACAGACTGTAGCTATCTTCGGAAATGATTCTTTCTGTTCGGCTCAAGGGATTTTATCTTCGGGCTTGCAAGTTTGCAACTGTTCCTAACTTCGGAGAATCGTTTGTAATTTTCGGAACGTGCAGTCATCGCGCGGTTGACTTTTACTTGCAGACACGTTCGACGTTCTGCACGTAAGGGGAAAAGAATCAGTTTGCAACTTTGCAAGATGATTCTTTCGTGGCTGACGTCGGGCTGTAAGAATCGGCACTGCATGTAGCGTAAAGGGATCTCTTTGCACCTCTGCATATACGACTTCATTTTCGATAAGTTCTCGAGTTATTCAAAAAATGGGTGACCCTCTCCCCACTTTATATCTCCCCTTTGGCAAGAGAAAGGTGTCTCAACCCATCGAAGAAACATTTCCCGTACACAAATATGCTCCATACATACGAATTTGATTCCATTTTTTCGATTAGTTATCGAAACATTAAAAAAAGTGTATGAGAGACCCTCTTCCCACTTTTTATCGTTCCACTGAATGGAGGGAAAGATTGCTAAACCACAGGAAAAAACATTTCTTGTGCTCGGATACTCTCTCATTCGAAAATTGGTTTCTTTGCTTTATTAGTTGTCGAGTTATGCTATAAAATTTGTATCAAAGCCCCTTTTCCTACCTATCCCCTACCTGGAAGGAGTGGATCGTACCATTTGTAAGAAAAGTTCTTGGTTTATGCAAAACAATCGTATGTGAGCTCCCGTCTTTCCTAACTGTATCCCCAATTGAAGGAGAAAGAAGTCTGAAATAAGCAAATAACTATTTTACGTAGTTATCCAAATGCTTACCTATGCAAAAATTATTTCCATTAGCTCTATTGGTTCTCGAATTATGCGAGAAATTGTAAAGGAGCCACCCTCTATCCTTCCTATCACCCCACTGGAAGGAGGCAGTAGTACCAAATATTCATAAAAACATTCCTTATGTTCAAATATCCTCCCAAGCCAAATTTCGTTCTATTTGCTGGGTTAGTTCCCGAGTGGCGTAAAAAATTGTAAGGAAGCACCCTCCTCCCTCAAGATTTTCCAACTGGAAGAACGGAGGGTTCTCAAAAGATCATAGAAACATTCATTGTAATCAAATATCTTCCAATGCCAAATTTGGTTTAATTTGCTTGATTAGTTTTCCAGTAATTCTGAAAATTGTAACAAAGCCCCCTCCCCACTTTCTATCTCCTCACTGGATGGGGGAGGGGTACCAAATATTCATAGAACTATTTATCGTTCCCAAATACCCTTCCAAGTCAAATTTGGATTCATTTGCTCGAATAGTTCTCAAGTTATGCAATAAAAAAGGGTTTAGCCACCCCCCCCCCTTTTTCATGTATCTCCACTGGAAGGAAGGAGGGGTCTGAAATAATCATAGAACCATTTCTCGTATTCCTTTCCCCTTCCATGCCAAATTTGGTTCCATTAGCTTGATTATTTCTCCCGTTATTTGAAAAATTGTGAGGTAGGCCCCCTCCCCCCTTCATATCACCCCACTGAGAGGAGGGAGGGGTACCTTACATTCATGGAAATATTCCTCGTTCCCAAATACCACCCCATGCCAAATTTGATACCATTTGCTTGATTGGTTTTCGAGTTATGCAAAAAAATTGTCTTTTATTCGGGAGGCCCCTCCCCCCCCTTCATGAGAGAGGGAGGGGTCTCAGACCATAATAGGAACCTTCCCCTGCCTTCAATACCCCACCCTGCCAAGTTTCACTCAAATCGGTTCAGTAGTTTCCGAGTCTATAGGGAACAGACAGACAGACAGACAGACAGACAGACAGACAGACAGACAGAAATTCATTTTTATATATATAGATTGCGTATTTTAATTTAATTTTAATGTTGCTACTTCGAATTGTTTTTAGAATTTGAAAATTAAAATTAACTTTAATCGCAGTTTTTTAAGTTCAAAATTACAAGCTCTGAAGATTTTGTCACTTTCAATTAAAATATTGGGTCCCGGAAAGAACAGAAGGTAGAATCTTTGGGTTTTTAATCAAATCTGATTCTAATTGTGTTTATTATATTTCATTCATTTAAGGAATAATATTACGATGCTGATGATGCATGATCTAAAAAAGTAAAATTAAACAATAAAAAAAAAATTGGAAAGATATCATCATCAAAATTTTAAGTAATAAAGTAGAGGATATTAGATTTTTGATTTTTTCTGCTTATTCTATTGACCATCGTGAGAGGTGAAATAAGGCCGGAACAAATTTCAAATTCTTCTTTTGTCAATCGAAGTTGGAACATCGCGAGGAGGGGATAATAAAAAATAATGCGAAAAACAAATAAATTGGAATGAGTTGCACGGAAGCTTGAATGCAAGAAAATTGCATAATATATCATTGCACAAAACATATAAATCAAGTAATTTTTTATCGAAAAATTCAATAAAATGAAGAATACTAGAATGAAATAACTCCCATCTTTCGAGTTTTGTTTTTTAGTCTTGTAATCTTTCGGATATCTGACTTTTTTTAAATTAACATAAAATACTTAAAATTATATTTACTCTCCCCTTCGGGTTTTTTGAAAATTTGGGGGTGACAAAAGTAGGAACTGATATTTGTTCCAGCCTAAGTTTTGAAGTTGAAATGGTTTGTTTCAAAATATGTTCTTGATCAAAACCCATTCTTATGACGAGGTAGGGTTTTTGTATGTCAAGTTTTGAGTTCCTATACTAAAAGTTGATTGAATTGTAATTGAAATTTACAATTAAAAATAAGTTTCAATTTGTGAACGTCTTAAAGTGTCGTAAAATGGAATTATTAAAGCATAGTTTGATTTAAGCCTAATTTCCGCCGAAGGCGATCCCAATTTTTGCCTCTATGGATAACCCCTTTTTTTAAGCACCTTTTAAGATGAAGTAATTTCTAGTTACTACGGTGATAATTTTATTTGGAAAAATCAGTCTGGGAAGGGACGGGGGTTTAAACCGTTGAACGCTCCCTCCACCGTTCACACGGCCTTTTACTGCGGCATGAGACCAATAAGCCAGAGGTTTAAAGTTCTATTCAAATTTCAAGTCAAAAAAACAATCCAGAAGGGAAAAATTGGATGCCAAACATTTTGTAGACGTTGGTCATTATTGTTTGTTTTGGGTTGATCCACCAATTAACGTCTAATGACAGAAATGCTGAATAATTTTTCCAAATCAAGTTGATTTCGAACTGAACACACGCTTTTTAGTGAATATTGGAAGCCAGATTGCTGTTCTTTTGAACGCTGGAAAAAGTCCCTGACTACATTGGGGTGCGAAATCAGCGTATGATATGAATTGGACAGACATTTTTTTCAACATAATACAATCAGAAAAGTGGTCCTAAACGGTTGCCTTATGAAACATCATAATAAACTGGATATTCCTAGCAAACACAAAAAGAAAATGGTCTGGGATATAAGAGTGCCGTGCAAGCTATTTTACTCAGAAAAAAAAACCATTATTGTAATCAATGTATCAATAGATAGAGTCGATTTGGAGTCATTTTTGAATTTCTCAAACCCTGGGGCCTAAAAAGCTTAGTTTTGGTTTAAAACTCATCCATGATTTTTTGCTGAATTTTTAAGTAACGTTTACATGAGTAAATTTGAACTTTTAGGGTTGTATAGGAAAATTGAATATTTTGTACAGAAAAATCAACATCAGCTTTGCTTCTTCTGTGGAACCAATCCTGTTTTTAGTTTCTGTACCAATTTGTAAATTCTCTAAAGGAAATTTTCTGCTAAACAACTTTGTTGAAGACCGTAACTTCGAATCTAATATACAAAAAAGTTATTGGCTGTTTAAGAGGGGTATATCTTGGCATTGAAAAACAATAAACTTAATTGAAGTTTTTGAATGTTTGCTCAGGTCGCTTATATCTTTTAGTAAAGAGAATTTTCAGGTGGAATTTCGGCATTTTGATTATTAATTAACTTTGTGATTCAATTCATTTTATTAATGAAATAAAAAAAATGGAAAATATCAGTTTCTTTCAATTAATTCAACTCAATTATTGAACGAAATGTTCCGACTTGAAAAAACCTTCAGTTTTCCACTCAAACAGGAAATTTTTGTTGTTGTTTTCTGCAATTAATAATAAATAAATTTAATATTTGTCGAGTATTCACTGGATTTTATACTTACTTTTATTTTTGTTGAGCTTGAAAATTCCCAAAAAAAACATAATTAGATATTGTCTTCAGGACTTGACGGCTTGAAAAAGTAGAAATAAAAGAAACATATAATTTAATATTATGGTTACGGTTTATTCATCACAATTTACCTATTATCACAAAAAACCAACATCATGGCAATGCTGAACGATACTTTCATCGAGCTCTGGAAGTATACAATTGTTTGAATACTAATAAATAGCTTCTTTTCTTTGTCTACTAGCGCAAACACAACTCGTTTGTTTCCCTTCCAAATCACAATAAATACATTCAGTCCCAACATTGTTGACATGCGCTATTCGTAGATTCATTTGAATTTTAAGTGATCGGTCAAGTGAGCGGAGAAGTAAGTGGACGTCCAGTAGAATTCAAGTGCCAGTCACTTAAAACTCAAGTGATGAGTAAGTGAATATTGACTCGCTCACTTTAAATTTAAGTGGGGGGGCAAGTGAAATGTACATGAGTCACTTGAAATGAAGAAATTCGCTGAATTGTGAATCTTCAAGTGTATTTTAAGTGTGATTTTGGGTTCAGTGTAGTGAGGTATTGTATGACTACTTTTCATTGAATACTTCGCGAGGCACCAGCAGTGATGTCAATTGAATTGTTTGTTTTTCAATGCCAAAAGACATACTCCTGTTAAACACTTTTTCGTCTAATTATAAACGAAGTTACGGTCTTCAATAAAGTTGTTCCGCGAAAAAAATTTCTTTTGATAATTTATAAATTTGCACAAAAACTATAAGCAGGCTCTTCAAATTCTACAAAAAATCATGGATGCGTTCTAAACCAAAACGAAGCTTTTAAGACCGCAGGGTTTGAGAAATTCTTTAATGACTCTAAATCGACTCAGTCTAATTTATCGATCATATTTTTGGTACGCTGTTTTTAATAGTAATAATTGTTTTCTTCCATTTTTACAGAGCTGATAATGATGTGCTCAAGGGCACCCTGCGGAAAAAGGATGAAGAAGTGCTCAGTTTGAAGTCGGCCCTCGAAAGGTTCACAACCGCGGTAAGTATCGCCTTTTAAAGTTTCTTTAGAATTGAATAGACTTTTTTTAGTTTGAATTTAATTCAGGTTCTCCTATCACAATTCGAACATAAATTTCTAGCGGCAAAATCATTTGTCAAACCAGTTATAACTGCCTTGTAGTCAAAAATGTCCAAACATAGATTTTTAATTAACGCTCCGGTCTTTCGGTCGATGGGCCAGTGGAAAGATTGCATCCATTAATAAACCACTTACTGACTGGTTGAAGCATTCCCCCCAAATGTTCCCCACCCGAAGCTCCCATACCAAATTAAATCAAGGGGGGTTCGCTCTGTAATCCATCTCTCATTTGTCTTTCTTCTTCCTTACCTAATACCCCCTGGCAGACCACCAAGAACAACTCACTGTCCGAGCTGGAAAAGCGGGAAAGACGAGCGATGGAGCGGAAAATGTCGGAAATGGAGGAAGAGCTCAAGGTAATTAGCGCGCTAGCTAGCTAGCTAGCCTTGCCCCGAGGCAGACAGTTTTGCTCTCAGAACTTCCTGTTCCTTTCCCCTCAACCAAACACACCATGTTTTTACGGAAACTGAAAACCCCGTTCCCTCGTTTTTTTTTCGCGCGAATTTAAGAAACTACCATACACAAAAAAAAAACTATGCCATCTTTATCCCACCTATACCTACATAAATTTTCCTCTTTATGGGTTTTTTTATTTTTGTTTCGATTTAATCGTGTTGTTTTCTCGCCAATCGCGTTTTTTTTTTCTTTCTGGAAAAATAAACCACTCAGGACAGTTTTTGATCCCAGGAAATCGAATCCATCCGGTTTGATGGATTTCCTGGTATATTTTTGTTTTCCTTTTGAAACGAAATGCTTTTCTCAGAATAATTTTTGAATATCAGTTAAGGAGAAAAGACTTTTCTTTTCAATATTTTTTTAAATTTTAGTTTTAGTTTTAGTTTTTAATTTAAAACATCTCAATCAGAATAGGAAACACTAACAAAATTTGACACATGTTCGAGGGACAATCGCTACGTACATTCATGATATCTACTTATATTTTACATGGCTTTTCAATTCAGTTAACCCCCTTCATCATGTCCCGTTATCGTTTAGTTTCTTAACTTATTATACTTTTAAGTATATGGCATAGCGCTTAAGCGAACGCTTTACTGGGCTTTTTGGTTTTTTGGATTACACCGCTCTGTTCTGTCTATCGGAAAACTAACCATATCACAATACTTATCAAAACTAGTTTTAGTCTAATTGCCTTTTCGAACTCTAACCACAACAAAAACAAAACAAACAGCACATTTTGATCACAACAGCTACAAACAACACAAACAAAGTACAATTAGAGTGAAAGAAGCTACATAAATTAGAGGAAAAAATCCAAACAAAATGGCGTGCTTTCTGGCTGCTGTCACAAAAAAACAAACAAAATTACCAATGGCAATCTAGCGAGCAGTTTTATTTTATTATTTCAATCTTCCCTTTAAAAAAGTCATTTCATTTCGAAGCGCCTGAAAACATTTATGCACCCACAAACAGAAATCACGCAACAACTAGTACATTTTCTACTTTCGCTCAAAAACGGTTTTGTACATTTCGGTAATCGAGCACCGATTTTCTATTGCGTTGGGCACAACAAAAAAAAAATCTTTGAGAACAATCAACAAACTGCTATTTACTATCACTAAAACTACTCTAAGCCACAATTACTTTATTGACACTAACATTCCTACCTGTTTGTCTTCGCGTTTCTCTAGATTTAAGTGTATTTTCTAAAAAAAAACGTTTCCATGCGGTTTGAACTGACGTTGAGGATCCCGATAAGCTTAGTTGTTATAAAATTTGTTTCGGATGAATTCTGACTATCTCCAATAATTGGGGTTCCTCTCATGGTGGTAAAAATAGTTTTTATCCATGAATAAAATTTTCTGTTTAAACGAAATTCAGATGAATTTTTTTTCTCCTATACTAAGGCTTTGAAAATGCCGTTTTTTATATAAACGGTTTTAGGAGATTTCTTGTATAATCCGGAAAGTTATCTTGCGTAGCATTCGATGCACATCACAGTAACGATCAATGTTACGCTAAGAATATTTTCAATTCAACGGCATTTAGTTTGAACGATAACTTAAGTGTTTATTTTATTAATTTATAGTACATTCTTAATTTTTTTCACAAAGTTTTTTTTTAATGTGTTTTGAGAAGTAAAGAATAAGAATTATAATGGAACTCAAATTTTAAAGTTTGGTCCACTCTATCCTGAGATGATGGGCTTTGAATATTGAGTGCGATGTTTTGAAAATGTTCTAACTTTAGGTTTAGTTTAAGGTACAAAACTAAAAAAATATATCTGGGCAAAATACCTCCGAAATAACTATTGCTCATTATCTTTCAAATGAGATCAGAATATTTGCAATATTTCCTAAGACGGCTGAGATATGAACAATCAAAATTTGAATGTTTTTTAGTGGGTGATCCCAAGCTTTTGGCCGGCAGTGTAAACATGGATGCATCGTATTTGCATGGACAAATTATCTTGGATTTCTCTAAAATATATATAAAAATTTGACATACAAACAAAACAAATACCATGGCAAGAAATTGACAGACATTTTTGACATGTCGCTTTGAATTCCCATATAGGTTCTTTTAAACACCTAGAAGTATCTTAACGGTGCGTAAAATTGTTAAGCAAACGTTATCGACCTTCTTTAAAGAAGTTGCATAAAAAGCGCTTAGAAGTTCCGTTAACGATGATTTAACCTTTGAAAAGGCGATGGAAAATATGATAAAAATGGAACCGAGTTGTACCGGATAAGTTTTTCAGTAATTTTCCGCCTATTGAATCGTTGATAAAAGTCGTGAATGACATGAAGAGAAGATGTTAAACGACTATAACCGAACCAAAAAAAGACAAAACTGTGAAAAAAATATTGACAGTCAAATGAAAAAAATCTTACAGAACTATGACAAAAAAATGCGACAAATAAAAAAATGACAAAAATTGACAAAAATCTTTATCACATTTGTATATTTTATCATAGTATTGCCAGACTTCTGTCTTTTTATTGCATTTTTTTTTCTTATTTGCCTATTTTTCATTAGCTATTATAGTTGTCATATTTTTATGACTTTTTTTTGGTATCTTTATTATAGTGATTTTCAGCTTTCAGCTAAATCATCTCTTATCACATTTGTTATATTTTCCATGTACTCAGATTTTTGTCAATGTTTTTTTTCGAGTTTTGTTATAATTGCATTTTTTTGTTATTTTATTTTCAAAATACTGTCATCTGTCATATTTATATTAATTTTTTTTTTGTATATTTTGGTGATGGTTTTGCCATTTTATGGTCAAATTTATCAAATTTTTGCTATATTTTTCTCATACTTTTGTCATATTTTTATCAAATTTGTCATATTTTTCTCAAAGTTTTGTCAGAGCTTCGTAATTTTTTGTCATAATGTCATATTTTTTTCACAATTTTGTTATATTTTTGTCATAATTTTGTCAGATTAGGAAGCCGCCATATTGGATTTCGAGATGGCGTACCAAAGCGTCAGATAGCGAAATTCAACTTTTTTTCAAATTGATTCCTTCCACCTAATACCCATATTGTGGGTATTTCATGCGATTTTCAGTCATTTAAAACATTTTGAAGTGAGGTGGAAGCCGCCATCATGGATTTCAAAATGGCGTCTGAAATCTTTTTTCCGATGTCCTCACAAAGTCCAGGCACCGAGTATTCATTTCCTTAAGATTCCTCTTCATAACACGCTGCGATCCTGGAATTCGCAAGGTTTTTTTATCGCGGCTTCCGGAATTACCGCGTTTTTTTTAAATTTGCGCGGATAGATTTTCGCGCAGTACGTCTCAAATATTTGATTCTATAAACTAAGATTTTTTGAATTGATTAATTTTTGCAAAACACCAAAAGTTTTTTTTCAGTGTTGAAACGCTTCGAAATTCGCGTGCACTGTGGCCTGCCTTCAAAAACGAACTTCCGAAATTTATCCGGCGAATTTACATTCCGCTTCGCAACAGGGATGCCAGGTGGTTTTCTCAAAAATCCGCCGAAATTAAACCATAAATCAAATTACAGTTTAGAATTCAGGAAAATTCAGTACATTTTTCAAAAACCAGGACGCCCTTCCGAAAATCAGGACACCTAGCATCACTGCTTTGCAGTTTGCTTCGCGCTCACTGTGTTTGTACTCTTAAACTCCTTCGCCCGTGGATTGGAAGCAAAAATTTTTAAAAGCTTCCACCGAGCCATAACTCTCAGTTAAAACCGGTTAAACTAAATTGGAGTGGCGATTCTTTTCATCATAACTGGACCTTTTAGTGAGCACTTTTCATGACCAATCGTGCCACACGATTTTTTGGAAAGGCGATCTACTTTTACAAATCCCGAAGAGTCTGTTTCGAGAATTTCACAAGGCAAGTTGAAAGCTCTTGGTAAGATCTGAATCAACGCTCTTCTCTCGATGCTCTGAAAAAAAAAATGAAACTACTGGCACCTATCTACACTGAAAATAATTTTCACTTGAAATATAAGTGACCTCTGGAATGATTTTTGACCATACGTGAATTCATGTGAATTTTAAGTGACCGTGAAGTGAAAATTTTCTTAAGTGAGCGGTCAAGTAAATTGAAAGTGATCGAGCTCAGGGCATCCATTTTTTCTCTGCAAAAGCTATTTTTCTGTGATATTATTTGAGCAGACAACAATGAAGTTTTTCAAATGTTGTATTTGTTTAAATTAAATTTAATCAAACAGAAATTCATAATTTCAAATTAAATTTTCATTTATTTGTCCAAGATTTCCGACGCATAAAAAATGTTACGATTCCGAGAACCAATAATTGTCGCGAAAAGTCTCTCCGTAATCAATTTTGTATCAGAATCTGAAAAATAGAAAAAAAGTGAAAAGATACAACCATTGATTGATTTATTTTAATAGCTTACAACAAACATTGCAATGCTCGCCAAATTGATTGATGATTTCTCATGAAAATTGATTTTTCCCTATTTCCAATTATAGTTGTTTTTGGATGTTCAATTTGAAAAAATCTATCTCTACTGGAGCCCTAGTACTTGTCCTATGACTCTTTCTAGACTACCGCACAAATGATCTCTTTGAAGGCTGCATTGAAAGTGGTCACTTGTGCTATGGATTGCTATCTTCAATCATGTTGAGCCCCCTTGAGTTGAGGTCCCTTTTAAGTAATTTATTATCCCGGATAGGCTCAGGCTTGGAATTTCCCTTCAACCGAAGGATGAACACCACAGCTACACCTGGCAAGATCGCCAATGTGAAGTCCCAGTAGTGGGTTCCTTTCAGGTCCATTCAAGACTGCCGCACAACTGATCTCACTCATCATACTGGAAAAGTCATTTGCTATCATCATTGATATACAGGATGACAAAAAAGTCCGGTCACACAGAAAAGTCTCAATATTTCAAAGAATAATATGAAAATCAGAATCTGACTTTCATAGCTTTATCAGTAACTCATCGAGCTTCAGACGTCTCGGAAAGTCGTCGCAAGCGGCGCGCACGTCCGGTCTCGTATAATCTTTTTCAACCTTGGAGTTCTCACAGACCTTGGTCGTCCAGATCGTGTCTTGTCCTCGGTGCCTCTGGTCTCTAGGTTCGATTTATGGTCTGGTACACGAATTTCCGGTTGATTACGAGCGGTTTTAGGTGTTTGAATATGTTGAATATGTGTCCGGGTTTGTACCCTCTCACATATTCAGCGATAACAACTGCTCTCAACTCTGCCACTCACAACTTAATGTACACAAACTGCACAGAAACGAAACTCTGCCACTGTGGGCAGCAAAGTTAGCACTTTCATTTGACATATAGATGGCATCAGAGAGATGCAACGTATAGGTTACAGGCGACCCCAAAAAAAAGTGTGACTTTCTTCAGTGAGTGAAACAACTTTTTTTGAATTTTCGCAACGTTTCGAGTTACTTTTCTTCACCCATCAGCAGATGTTTAAAACATTTACTTTTATTTAAAACTTTAAACTTTTTAAATTAATCTAAAAATTTTCAAAATGTCAATACTTCACATCACTTACAAAAAAGTAAAGCAGCAATGATGTAAGTTTATTAAAAAAGTTGGGAGTTTCTAATAAATCTAAACTAGACATGAAACTAGACATGTTCGACGTAATCATTGTTTTTATATTTCTAATAAGCGCGAAATAAAAGAACGAAAAAATTAGGAGCATTGTAAAAATTACGAGCACGTACCCTACTCTGTAGGAAATTAAACTTTGAGAAGTTTGTTAAAGGGTAATTTCTGAATCGGAACTGTCATGCTCATTGTCTAAAAGCTATCTAAAGACTTCTAGGACAAAAAGATCAATCTCTCGATACATTTACTCTAAAGTAGTGTATGTAACTGCATTTTTTCTGGTTGGATTACAAATTCAGACTCAAAATTCAGATTAACACCAATGTTGCCAAAATCACAGAAAAATCTATGATTTTACAGAATTTTGAACAAATTTTCATCACAGAATTAGTGTCACAGTACACAGAATTTTGAGAATTATCACCGAGTTTACAGAGTTGTTCGATTTTGTTCATGTTTTGTTTTCAAAATTAAAAATTTTGAATTCTTAATAGGAAAAATGTGAAAAGATAAGATAATGTTGATTGATTTTTCTTGGCGAACTGTAGAAAACAACCAATTTGTCAAGACCTTTCAATAAAATTAATGGAAAAAGCATAACAGAAAACCGGAAATTTTCGGGTTTAATCACAGTAAAGTCAGAATATTTGTCAAAAAACACAGTATAAATTTCGGAAACCTTAATTAGGGACCGCGAAAAAATTATAACGGAGAAACGCCGAAATTCGGCACTCTACATCTTAGAAATTATTGAGCCACATTCCAATAATCTACCTGCTTTGAGTTACGGCAAGTGTTATGTTCAATTTCGTCGAAGAAAGTTTAGTGATAAAATTAAGAACTTTTGAGTTATGTTTCTGGTGTGACACACTTGTGGCGAGCTAAAAAACGAGATATCTCGTATTGGATCCGCAATGTTAACGCCATGTCCAGAATCAAGCACCCAGAACCCAGGCTCTAAAAAAATTAAAATTATACAATTAAAAACCTTATTCAGTATTCAGTATTAGGAGGAATAAGAATCTGCGGATTATGTTTTCAAAATTGCTTAGAAAAAAATTTAAATTAGAACATCAATTAGTAGCAATTTATTAGAGCTGAACCTTAGAAATAAAAATGAAAATTCGAATCATAATCAAATCTTAAAGTTAAGTTTTGATTTAAGTATAGATCCGTAATTCATCCGAAGTTTATCGTTGATGATTATATTCGAAATTTCAGATTTCATAAACCAGAGCTCAATAGTCAAATTCAGTATACGATAAACTAATTTTTACTTGTAAGTTTTGCACCAGATATCTATAGATTTAGATATGAAGTATCGATTGGTATATGTACGTAACTCAAAATTGATATTTTGGCACCTCATGCCTCTTATCCTAAAGGCCTCAATTTTTTCCTACTTTATTGCATTACCCTGCTTAAACTATTTTCTGCAGAAATCTCATATTGAACAATTGAATAATCTTTCAATTTGAAGTTTGAATAACTAAAAATTTTAAGTTCTCTCACACTTTTACGTTTAGCATTTAAAAAAAATGTCTTATTTTTGTTAAATAAAAACCCTGATGAACATATTCATTTATTTAAAAAATGGGAGGATCATAAAATGTCAATCGAGAAAACTGGGAAATAACCGGGAATTTAAAAATGGAAACTCGCTGGCCACTCTGCATCCACATGCATGTGCTGCATCATTTTGCGTACAATTCCAAGGTATACCCGGCTAGCATTTCACTAATGCTTATACCGCCAACCTTCATCATACTATGTGTGCCAGGATATTTCACATAATCCAGCATAAAATCTTATGAATCTAACAGAAGTTCAAAAAAGGCCTTCACTTGTAATCAAAAAAACTCGACCAATTGAACTTTCAATATCAAAAGTATATCAGTGCTCTCACATTCATCCTGTGTTTAGAACTGCAAAACTTCCCGCCTTGATCAAAGCCATGCCTTGCTACGCTCAGTGGTGAACTTCTGATGAATTTGTAGACTTTTTACTTCCAGAAAAGGACATCTGAAATGTAGCATTGTGAAACTCCAACCTACCTCCTATCTTCAGGCAATGACCAACGTGGTTGGATTGTCTCAAACTTGTGGTCTAGAAACTCTCTGGAGACTTTGAGGGTAAAAAGACCAATACTTCCCTCGATATTGATACTTACTCTTGAGTATTGTGTGTACATTTCCGTTGAAAGATATTTGACTTCGATAATCTCTACGGCGTACAGACTTCTACAGCCTAAGATTGTCAAAATTTTCGAAATTGTCGAATTGTCCGAATTATCAAAATCTTTAATATTGGTGAAATTGCCAAAATTATCAAACAATCAAAACTATCGAAATTGTCAAAATATATTAAAAATAATAAATATTGCCCAAACTGTCAAAATCATCCAAACTGGCAAATTGGAAAAAATGTTCTGTATGAACTATAAACCTCTACTATCTAAAAAACCTCTCAAACTCTAGGATCCTTTGGATCCAAAGACCTCAACCCTATAGGGTAAATGATCTTGAGCGGAACTAATTGGCTCAATTCGACGCGACTCGGAACAGTTGACCAAGCGGTATGGATAGGGGTTATATCCGAACGAAAAATTTTTTAGTTCAGCGGATAGATCTGGGTTTCTGCTTTCTAATGATGATTTGTAGAATATTTTAGTGTAAATTCTGATAACTCTAGAGCTGTTTTACTGAAGAAAGAATTCTGATCTTGAGCGGAACCATGCTGATCTTGAGCGGAACTAAAATATGATCTTGAGCGGAACCATTTTGTACTGTCAACATCTTTAATAGCTATCATTCCAAATCTTTGTGTAACTGTGAAAACTTCAATTATATTTCATCTTTAAGGATTTTTAAGTTCTAAAATTGATGTTTTACGTAAATTACAAAAACTTGGCCTTCCAAAGTTGTTCACAAAATATCCGTTAAAATTAATGTCTTACTTCAATAAAGATATTCAATTCTCACTTTGATTCACTGTATCTTATTTTGAAAGAACAGATTCAACAGACTCAAATTCTAGTTATTCTATTTCAAGAATTAGGTTCATTAGTATATTAAGAAATTATTTGAATGTGCGTGTTGAGTCATATTGCCCCGAACAACTTTTGAAGGTTACGACAAAGTCAGTAATACAAAAGAAGATGCCTTAAATTACAGATTTTGCAAATAAAACAGTACATTGCTCTAAATCAAAGTGTTTTGAAAAAAAATCTGATTTTTTGTACTTTTATCCCAAAATTCAGTGATGGATTCCTGTGATGCTAATTCCTTCAATTTCATTGAAAGTTTATGATAAATTGCTTCTTTTTTTATATTCTTGTTGGGAAAAATCAGTTAACATTGTAATTCTTATCAAACTTTTTTAATTCAAAGTAAGAAACCTAAATTTAATATTCACCAAAAATTATAATTTTGGAAATCAATTCAAAATTCAAAAATTCTGTGAAATCTGTGAATATTTAAAATTTCTGTGTTCACCGGCACAGAATCTTTGATAAAAATTTGCTCAAAATTCTGTGAAATTACAGATTATTCTTTGATTTCAGCATTCTTGCTCTAAACAACTTATTCATAGAATAAAGTTTATAATAAATTCCAGTTTCTTATGAATCACGATAAAATAAGTTTATTTTTAAAAAATATGGAAACATTAAGCATTTAGCTCAATAGATAAAACACTTATATCTCAAACTGATTTCCATGAGTTCCAGCTCAAGTCAAAACATCAAACAGTAGGGAGTCGGATAGGTTTTCAACACTAGGCCACCAATTGAATCGTTAAGTATTATAAAATAGCTAATCAGATATGCTTTGAAACACATTTTAGAACTGAAGGAATTTTGTGTAAAAAATAATATGAATTTTTGTTTATTGGTAGGTACCTATATCGTTTTCAATTCGAATTTCAACATCAAGAACAGCCTCTTTAAAGGAAAGCTGCTTCTTAAAGATCGAATAGTACTGGCAATGAAGATTAATTCTTATTCTGAAATAATAAATTTACTTTATTGGCTTCATTAGTTCTAAAATTATGCCAAAAAATATGTATGAAAGCCTTCCTCCACCTGACCATCGTCCTCTGAAAGAAAGAATCGAAAAACATTTCTTGTACCCTAATAAATAAAACATTTTGAGTGCCTGGTTTGGTACGTTGTAACACCAATTAAAGTAATTTTTAGTTTTATTCGAACTTAATTTTATATTTTTTCTGTCCCTAAGGCTGATATAATAAGAAAAATATAAAGGTGTTGCTTACATTCAGGGGTAAAAGCTGCGTGTGAGACATAAGGCTTAAGACAGCGCACCTAGCGGTTTATTTTGGAAGCTAGTGGTTCCGCTCAAGATCGAAGATGGTTCCACTCAAGATCATATTTTACTTTTAAAAACTAAGCGATTAATTGATATTTTGATGGAAAACTTGTTACAAAAACCTGAATAATGCTTTTTCAAGAATTTTTCTACCATTTTAGTCATTAAGAATCAGTTTATAACGGCCAAGGGTAACATTAAATTGACGTTCAATGTCAGCATAGATTGGTGAAAATTGCAGCAGAAATGCGTATGTTTTTAAAGCTTTTAATAACATTATTTCATTTAATAAATTTTAGCAAAAATGGCAAAGCTTGTATGAAAAGATCTTGAAAAAGTGTTTTATCAACATTTCGATAAGATTTATAAACAATCATTGCCTAGATCTTAGGAAAAATAAATGGTTCCGCTCAAGATCAGATTTCGACTAGTTCCGCTCAAGATCATTTACCCTATTTAATATTTAAGGACCTCAACGTCAGTAAAACCCAAAATATCGTCTACACCTACACAACGTCTAGTACCGCACTCAAACAAAATACTATCGTACTTCAATCTCCAAAAACACACCACCATTTGTGACGTTTCGATGAACGATGATCATTAATCATTTTTCTTTGTCTTTGAAATCTTTTTCTCCTATACTACAAAAAAAAATCAACAACTCTGACGTTCAAAAAATCCGCGGTTAAAAAACACAGCTTCTTCAAAAATACAAAACAGAAAACGAACGTCTGCGGGCGGAAAATCGGGCCCTCACACGGGTCGTGTCGAAACTGACCACCTCGGCACAGAATCAGTTGCACAACAAACAGTAGAAAGGAAGGAAGGAAGGAGTTGATAAAAAAAACAATAGAACCCATGAAAATTTACAATTTTTGATACGAGCAATTTAAGTTAGTCGTCTACTTTTTTGCTGAAATTCGTCGAAAAATGAAACGAAAAATTGACACAACTAGAAGGCAACGCGGCTACATCAACAACTACAGCAACGCAACTTTAACAACAACAAACAACGATCGTAGTACTAGTTTTTACTAGTAGATATTTGAAACAAAAACTATCGTAGTACTAGTCGTTATCCAACTTAACGGAAAGGTTTACAAATACTGAAATTTGTTGAGTAAATCAAAATTTTTGTTTTTCTTTTTGAAATTTGTGTTTCGGTTCGGGTTTTTTTTTTCATTGGTTTTTTGATTTAAAGTTCCAGCTAGGTACTATTGGTGCTATTGTTGAGATCCTAGATCTAGTACTACTTCGGAATTGGATTGGTGAAGCTTCCTACTTTTTCTTGGATAGAAAAAATCGGTGTAAAGTTACACAAACTAGCCAAATTGTACATAGAAAAAAAACTGCTTAGTATGGTGCATTGTTCTTTTTCAAATCAACCAAATAGCGAAGAACTGTTGTTTCGAGATTGCGAAATAGAGGCGGACGCGTTTATGAAAAAGTAAACAAACAAAACTCCGAACGACACTTTGACACCCCTAGATAGGCCAACAGTGGACGCGAGCGCTCAAAACGAAGTACTAGAATGTGAATGTTTTCGGAATACCGCCGACGGTAGAGAGTGGTTTTTGGTATGCAATATTTAATTTTTTTCTGAATAAAACCGAAAAAAAAATCGTTTGACCTGAAGTTTTTTGACATCTCTCCGTTTCACATGTGTTGGTTTTAAGTTTTTCGTTCGATTTAACCGCTCTGATTATAGGCTATGTCTAGCTATCTTTGAACATTTTTTCCTTCAACGTGTAATTAATTTTGTTGATTTGACTCGTGACATTTTAATACCTACTATCGAAAGATTCGAAGCGACCGATTTGTTTGTGGAGTTAACTGTTGTGTTAACTAATATACTGTGAGCAACTTCCTTTCGATTGTTTTTCTATCGAGGTTTATGTCACTAAACGGATGTTTTTTTTTCATTTTTTAGTCTTCGCAAATATGTTATCTAGATTTGTTACTCTATCTCTATCTTTCTGATGCTTCTTATTGAAAAAAACTCTTCCTATGGCAATCGGCAGCTTCAATAATTTATTTTCATCTTTCTTTCAAATAATCGCTGCAGCTCATGTTGATTGATTGTCATTCATTTAGGTTTGGTTCGGAAAGTTTGTCTTGTTAAATTTATGAAAGCACAAGTTCACTCCATTGCAAATCAGCGCGCACATCGCCTTTACTTATTCTTAGCGAAAAGGCTACCTCAATGCTCGGCAGTTTTAAAAGTTGAACAAAAATTATAAGCTTGCGAGGTAATCTGGCAGTCAACATTTTACACACACTTGACGGTGAAAAATCTATACATAAAAGTTACACAATACAGTACACTCGTACTCTACTGCATACTAAGATCTAGCCGTGCTACGCAACGAAAGCTTTATCGAACTGGATCCGGGAGTTCCACGATTCAACTGCTAACAAAATCCTATCAAACGGGATGTTTCCGGTCGATTTGTACGGTCTAACCCATGCTTTACGCTTGAAATGTGTGATGGAGTGGGCTTGGGTGTTTTTTTTTTGTTTAACTAACATAGGTTTCATTTTTATCATTCATTATCTTGTGAATAACTAACTCTGTTCTAGCTGTATAACCATAGATTTTAAAAATTATAAAAAATTTAAGATCAGAAAACAATCTTCTCGAAGCAACTTTAATCATACTTCTAAACGGAACCTTAAAAAATACAAAAAGTTTATATCACAATCGAAAGTCTTATGGAGCCAAATCTCGATCGATCATAATAAATCTCGGGAAGTTTGTATCTTGAATTTCGGAATGGATGATGCAAGTCGACGCTATTGTGAATTTTAATAAAATATTTAGAAACGTGGCTGGTGAACTGGCAACAAAACAGAGACTTCCGAAAATCTAGTACTTCACTTTTCTTTGTCGGAAGTCGGAAGTCCGGACTTCCGAAGTAAAATTTAGTGCTGGCACGATATGTCAAAAGCATTTGATGTGATCGAAATCTATGCTAAGCAAAAATGGAATTCATACCTTCTTTCAATTAGGTTTCAGGTTTCAATTCAGTATTAACGCACTAAATTTACTTCGGAAGTCCGAACTTCCGACTTCCGACAAAGAAAAGTGAAGTATTAGATTATCGGAAGTCTGTGTTTTATTGGCAATTCACCAGCGACGACTCTGAAATTTTTATTAAAATTTACAATATGTGAAGCTGGGGAATGTCAGGTCCGGTGCATTGTCGATCAACAGTGGTGTGCCACAAGGCAGTCACTTAGGACCCCCGTCTTTTCATCACCGTTATAAACGAGTTCCTTGAGGTACTGCAGGGCGTATTTGAGCTGATATATGTGCAGATGATCTGAAAATGTTCCTCTCTGTTCGCAATCTGAAGGCTTGCTCGACTCTGCAAAACGCACTGCACCGATTTTCAGACCGTTGCAGAACCTATGGATTGAAGTTGAACGCCTCAAAAGGCAGTATTCTATCATTTTCTCGACAACTAACGACTAGCACGTATGACTATCGCCTTGAAAACAGTTTGATTATTACTAGACAGACCTCTGTAAAGTATATTGGAGTCGAAATAGACAAAGAACTGAATTTCATTTACGAAACACATAGAACAGGTAGTAGTCAAAGCAAACTCTATGTTTATCTATGTCAATAGACAAAGCCATGAGTTGATTAACCCTTACACAATCGTCTCAATTCATGTTGGATTAGTTCGGACTACAATCGAGTACGCCAGTATTATTTGGCAACCCTACTACAATGTCACCGTTAACAGATTAGAAAGAGTTCAAATACATTTATCAAATACGCACTGAGAAATCTTGGATGGCAAGAGAAAATGCCGGGTTACCGAGCCCTGTGCCTGCTGGAAGGATTGAATTCGCTAGAAAATCGCAGGAAGTCAAACGATGCATTATTTTTGGAGGATTTGGCAAGTGGGAGATATTAATTGCCGTACATGCTTTCACAAATATCCCCCAAAGAAGGATGGAGTAGTCTACGCAGCGTAAGGCCAAAAGTATGGCCGATGTTAATTTTTAAATTTAAATTAAGATGATAGGCTTTAGCCTTGGATCATCATCAATAAATACCAAATACCATCCAAACCTGAAGAAGCGGTTGATGGAGACGAATTTTGAACTGTCCGGCTGGTCTCTCTTATCCTTCAATCAGCTTTTACTTTAAGATTCCGATGGAACTGATGTCGAATGCTGCACTCGGGGGTCGTCTTCAAATCTACTGTTACCCTTATTTGTTCAGAAGAATAGCCGCAACGAACTGTGGGATTTTCATAGCCAGCAGAATTGTAATGCACCGAAATAGCCATTCATGTTGATGAGCCATTGCAATATTGATAACCAAACATCGTGATCCGGGATCATTAAAAACACTTTCTTTTATAAGTATTTAGCCTTCAAGAACCTAAGGGCGTATACTCAACCCCTGAAGATTTTCTTCCTCATAACCATTCAGGCTTATCTCTGGAGAGCTTCCTGTACTTTTCTGTCAATACTAAAGTTTGGATTAATCTGTAGACGAATGTTACCTCCTCAGGTTTCCAAGGTCATCTACGGCTATGAGTCTCGTAACCGAATCGGAATTTGTTGCGTTTGGCTTTCGAATTCAAAAATAGTCACCTTAAGGGTAGTCTTCGTCGTCATTTGTTTTTTCAATCAACAGACCAAGTATATTTAGGTCCAAATGATGACTTAAAATTAAAATTAAAATTTCACTATATTTGAATCTAACTAACTAACGATTTCTCAATATACTTATAGCTTTTATTCGGAAAACATCCCTCGAAACGTCAAAGTGTCGAAGAGCTCGGAAAACCGGTTGAACGTTTTCATAACACCGACGGAAACACTATTGGCTTCGTGGGTGTTCAATCGAATAGGAACATATAGTTGAAGGTCCTGGTTTCGAAGGTCCATGGGTTCTCACACAGAGATGAATAGCTTCCAGTAGCGTGGGACCATCGATTCCCGATGTCAGTGGACCGGCCACGAAAGAGGCTTGTGTTGCATTTTTTCGAGCTTGAAGATTATCCGTGTCCATGGGACGACATCGATGTTCGTAGCTTGGCAGGTGAAACAGGTCTTGCCAGTTTAGGTGTCTTAAGGCAGGCAGCTGATGCGTATTCGAGGATGGATCGAACTATGCTGCAATACAGGCTCTTCAGGCAGTTCACGCCTTGAAGTCATTGGCTACTCGAAATAAACATCCGAGGCTTCTAGAAACTTTTTCGACGACGTAGTTCGTATGAACTTTGTATTTTGAACTCCAGCTTACGCTCGAGTATTACGTCCAGATCATTGATGTGGTCCACCCGTGCAACGGACTTATCCCCTAAGAAGTATTCCTCGTAAAAAAGCTGCCGTCTTCGTGAGAAATTGAAGACTGCACATTTACTGCGATGCATGAGCAGGTTTTGCAGGAAATCAATGTCGTCCTGACCGTTTGTGGTGAAGAGCAGCTTAAGATCATCAGCATAACAAAGTTTCGGACTGCCGAGGAGTGAGAGCACATTGCTAAAATAGATAAGGAAGATAATCGGTCCTAGGTGACTACCTTGGGGCACACCGAAGGGGGCAGAGAACTGGTTGTAGAGAGAATCTCCTATGCGAACTGTCAATTTACGCCCAGTTAAGTAACTGCGCAACCAGCCAAGTAAAGGTCCACAGAATCCTAAGCGTCCTTGCTTACCAATGGCAATATCGTGCTGCTGACAATTCGGAAACGGCGTCTGTTTGAGACTTAGCAGCCGAACTTTCGTACACATAGGAGGTAAAGGTCAACAGGCTAGTTGTGGTGGAACGTTTGGGCATAAATCCATGCTGATCGATTGAAAAATTTTGCTTACGGTACGAGAAAATTGAAACCATAAAATCGGAGATTCCTCTATATACGTTGATATCTCTCCGATCCCCCTTTTTATGGACTGACACATTAGACTGAGTCGATTTGGGGTCATTTTTGAATTTCTCAAACCCTGGGGTCTAAAAAGCTTCGTCTTGGTCCAAAACTCATCCATGATTTTTTTCAGATTTTTTATGTAACGTTTACATGAGTAAATTTGAGCTTTTAGGTTTGTATGGGAAAATTGAATATTTTGTACTGAAAAATCAACATCGTTTTTGTTTTGTCGGTGGAACTGAGTCAGCTGATGGTTTTTGTGCCAATTTATAAAATTCCTAAGGGAAATTTTCCGCTGAACAACTTTGTCCAAGACTTTAACTTTGTATCTCATTAGGCAAAAAAGTTATAAGCAGTTTAATAGGGGTACGTCTTTTCACATTGATAAACATGAAATTCAATTGACATCACTGCAGGGTGCCTATCGTGGTATTGCATGACTACTTCTCCCGCTATACTTCGCAAGGCTCCAGCAGTGATGTCAATTGAATTTATGGTTTATCAATGCAAAAAGACATACAGCTGTTAAACAGTTAATAACTTTTTTGTCTTATGAGATACAAAGTTAAAGTCTTCAACAAAGTTGTTCAGCCGAAAATTTCCCTTAGGAATTTTATAAATTGGCACAAAAACCATCAGCTGACTCAGTTCCACCGACAAAACAAAAACGATGTTGATTTTTCAGTACAAAATATTCAATTTTCCCATACAAACCTAAAAGCTCAAATTTACTCATGTAAACGTTACTTAAAAATTCTGCAAAAAATCATGGATGAGTTTTGGATCAAGACGAAGCTTTTAAGACCCCAGGGTTTGGGAAATTCGAAAATGACCCCAAATCGACTCAGTCTACTGACACATGTAAGCTTCCTTCCACAGTGAAGGGAACGATGGCTCTGTCCAAAGAAGCTTGAAAGATGAGTCTCACACAGTCACACATGAGTCTCACAGTCTTAGATATGACCTCATTCTCTACTACAATCGTGCTTATGCAGAAGCCGAGCTGCGAAACATTCGTGACAGCACTCTACACATGTTCTGGGGATGTTGAAGCAGTAGCAACAGTACTCGAAAATGTTTTAGCAAAGAGATAACTGATTCCGTAATCCGAGTGTGCTGTGTTGCGATCGAGAAACATTTGAGTTGGAATATCAGGTTCATTCCGATTCCTTTTGACATGCTTCCAAAACGATTTTGTGTAGGACTTAAGGTTACGTTGTACTCGGAAAAGATAATTTTGGTAACAACGTTTACTGGCTTTTTTATAAGCGGAGTGCAGTCTTCATTGAACATCCTTAGTTTGGGAGGATTTGAGCTTATGATGATTTCTAAGGGCACATCTCTTCGCCCTCTTCAGTCGACGTACATAGTTCTTCCGTGAACCAGCGAGTCCGCAAATTCTCGGAAGTCGTGCGCTTTGGCACTTGGCGGTCGATAACGTAGTTTAGTATGTGCTAAAAGGTTTCAGCCGCAGCATTGGGATTCAATAAATCGAGTTGAGATTCCTAGTCAGGTATGGGAGATGACATCGAAATCCGCTTTCTTGAAGTCGAGATAGAGAGGGGCTGATTTTTCGATAGAAGTATACGAAACAGTGACCTCGAGCGAGACCAGTAGAAGTTTTTGCGCTGGTGTTTGGCAACCTGGCCAATCAGCGACGTTGAAAAATTCATCAAACACTTCCGAAATCCCTTTCCTTTTATTGGTTCCGACACTTGGAAGATTTGATAGATGTCTGGTCAACATGAAATGTCGTCATTGATTTCGCCGTCGTTGATGTTGACGAAAACTCCGGTTTGGGGACGCAGCGACAATAGTATGACGTTTAAAGGCTCCGAAAATGTAGAGTGCACAGAATTCGGGTATAGAAAGCTACCATGGTTGAAGCACTGATTGTTGAAGCACCACCTTTGGCTTCAGCTCGGTGACCACTCAATAACTCAATAAACTCCGGTTCAGCGACCTTCCAATAACCTTCGATTCGACTCAATACTTTCCAGTAGTGGACCCGAACAGACAATCTTCAATTCCGGTTCCGATCCTACGACCTTTTATGGATCCAATGAACCAGCTGTGCAACCTTCCATCGGGGTCTGATCCGACGACCTTCCAGTGGGTTCCAGCCTCCACCAGAGGAGAGAGAGTTTGTTCATCGGTTTTGCAGATCAGTTTACAGTGCATCGAGCTGTTTTGCATGGTAGCCGTAAAAAACTTTGAACAATTCAAAGGAAAGGCAGGGTTTAGGACTCAGGACAGGACTACACCCCATGCTTTCTACCGTCGAATAATTTCCCAACATCAAGGACTAGTACGGATTAGTTTCTTTCACTCTACTCGTAATCTTTATCCGATACTCTACTCGGATTTTTCCCAGATGTGGCATGCTAGTAATTTCAAGTCGTGTGCTTCCATCAAGAACGTTCTGTCATGTATATTTTTATTCACACATCCTTTGTCTCGAAGGCTGTTTGGGCTGTTCGCCTTCATCCTTTCTGAGAACATTGTCAACCGGAAGCCAACAAATCAAGCTCAACCTTAAAAACGGAAGGGCATTCGTAAGAGTTTGAAATTGGTATTAGCAATTGGTAGGTTGAACTCAAATGCATTACTTTAAACAACTGTTTTGGAAAGTGACTGTTAAGAAGAAGTTCGAAAAACCCAAGGGCCTTGATCACATTTATCTGAAAAATAGCCGCGAGACGAAAATTAATTTTGGACACCCACGTTCAAAAACCTGATGTGGGCTGGTTCAAAAATCGCGAAATCTGATTTGAGGAGGCTTCCTGACCAAAAATTTTACAAAGCCACTAGTCGGAGTGATGTCCCCATCAAGTTCAAATTCGTTTTTGACAATAACTTTGCAGAAAAGTGTTTGATCTGGCAAGATATTTGGAGCTGCGGCCGAAAAACCCCGGTTTTTTGTGAAAAACAAGACCATGGACTCCGAAATGTACAAGGAGGAGTGCCTGAAAAATGTTTTTTTCCTTTTGTTAGATCTCACAAAGAACCAGTAAAGTTTTTGCTAGATTTAGCTAGCTGCCACTACAGCGAAGAGGTACTACAGTGGTATCGGGCCAACTGGTGGATTTTGTCGAAAAGGACGTCAACCCACCCAACTGCACTCAATTCCGCCCTATCGAAAAATTTTGAGCAATTGTTAATCAGAAGATGAAGAAGTATGGTAGGACGACTCGGGATGCAACAGAGATGAAGAGATTGTGGAACAAAATGGCCGCTGAGGACAGTGAATGGCCGCTGAGGTCAGTGAATAGGGTGTCCAAACTTAGATGAACACCCTATTCACACAACCCTAAAACAACAACTGGCGGTGATCAAAACTCGTAAACACAAACTTAGATGAGTAGTTCTCGACGAAAAGTACGAAATTTCATCAAAACAACATCGGAATATTTTTTTTATTATTTTTCCTAAGAAGTACAGTAAAAACCCTACAATTTGAGTACAAAACATTTTTTTTTTTTTTTTTTTGTAAATTATTTATTTGAAACGGCTCATACCTTTAGGCTTTAAGGAGCCAAACTCGTTTTGTTTGATTACAATTGTGTACTTAGATCTAGTTCACTTTTTTTTTTGAAGAAAAAGAAAGATAGAAAGGGAAATATGAAAATAAAGAGAATTATAGTCGAAGATCGATAGCTTTTAGGAAAAGGTATATCTCGAACATATAGTCCAAGTCCATCATACCTAATACATCCCTCACTGGAACGTCGGGTGGTTTTCCTCGGGCCCGAAGGGAATCTATAAAGTTCGCTCTGGCGAATAGGTGGTCCTCACACGACCAAACAATATGCTCGATGTCATGGTAACCTAGACCACATCCGCATAAATTGCTGCCAGCAATATTTAAACGATAGAGTACCGCATTCATGGAATAATGATTGGACATGAGACGGGAAAATATACGAATAAAATCCCGAGTCAGGTTCAATCTATTAAACCAGGGTTTAAGGCTTACCTTTGGGATAATCGAGTGGAACCACCGACCCAACTCATCCTCGTCCCATCTACGCTGCCAGTTGACAAGAGAGTTTCTTCGAGCCAAGAAGTAAAATTCGTTGAATACGATTTCACGCTGGTAAATGTTGCCTTCCATCGCACCCACTTTTGCAAGGGAATCTGCCCTCTCATTGCCTGCTATTGAGCAATGTGAGGGGACCCAGATAAAGGTGATAGAAAAGCAACGTCTTGATAAAGTGGTCAATATATCTCGTATCATTTCGAGGAAGTACGGCGTGAATTTTCCTGGTTTTATAGAGCGGATTGCTTCAACAGAGCTGAGACTATCAGTTATAATATAGTAGTGTTCAATAGGTCGTGTGGCGATACTATTCAAAGCCCAGTGAATAGCTGCTAACTCTGCAACATATACAGAGCATGGTGATTGGAGACTGTGAGATGCGCTGGATATTTCGTTGAACACTCCAAATCCTGTTGTTTCCTCTATAAGTGATCCATCGGTAAAGTACATTTTATCAGCATCGACGTGTCTATATTTAGCTTCGAAAATTCTTGGAATCAGAAGAGGACGATGCGGATCCGGGATTCCACGAATTTCCTGCTGCATAGACAAATCAAACTGGACAGAAGAATGATCGTAGTCTGGGTTACAAACACGAGTTGGAGAATACGAAGAAGGGTTTACCTGCATTGACATGAGGATATGGTATATAGACATAAATCTGGTTTGAACATTTTGCTCAAGTAACCTTTCGAAATTTACAATCACCAATGGGTTCATGACCTCACACCTGATGAGGAACCGAAGTGATAGTAAATTGAATCGATCTTTCAAAGGGAGTATTCCTGCCAAAACTTCAAGACTCATGTTGTGTGTTGAGGGCATACAGCCCAAAGCGATACGGAGACAACGGTATTGGATACGCTCTAGTTTGATGAGGTGAGTTTTGGCAGCTGACTGGAAACAGAAGCTACCATATTCCAAAACGGATAGAATAGTTGTTCGATACAATTTGATAAGATCTTCTGGATGGGCTCCCCACCAGGTGCCAGTAATTGATCGGAGAAAATTGATTCTTTGTTGGCATTTTCCTTTCAGATACTCAATGTGGGCTCTCCAGGTACACTTGGAATCAAACCAAACCCCAAGATACTTGAAACTCCTTGATTGAGTGATCGTTCTGCCTAGGAGTTGAAGCTTAGGTTGAGCAGGTCTACGTTTCTTAGAGAAAACAACCATTTCCGTTTTCTGAGGGGAAAACTCAATCCCAAGCCCCAAAGCCCAGGAAGACAATCTGTCTAAAGTATCTTGTAAAGGCCTGTGCAGATGAGACTCAGTAGATCCTGTGACAGACACTACTCCGTCATCTGCAAGTTGTCTTAGAGTGCAGCCTTCAGAGAGACAGCTGTCGATGTCACTCACATAAAAGTTGTACAAAAGTGGACTCAAACATGAACCCTGTGGGAGGCCCATGTAAGATGTTCTTCTAACTGCAAAATCTCCGTGAGCAAAGTTCAAATGTTTCTCACAAAGTAAGCTGTATAAGATGTTGTTCAATAGAGGAGGCAGACCCCGGGAGTGCAACTTGTCTGACAAAACCTCTATTGAGACTGCATCAAAAGCTCCCTTTATGTCTAGAAACACTGAAGCCATTTGCTCACGTTTTGCGTACGCCATTTGTATCTCTGAAGACAGCAAAGCGAGGCAATCGTTTGTCCCTTTGCCCCTTCGAAACCCAAATTGAGTATCTGAAAGGAGACCATTTGTTTCTACCCATTTGTCCAAACGAAACAATATCATTTTCTCCATCAATTTGCGTATACAAGACAACATCGCTATTGGACGGTAAGAGTTGGGATCAGACGCTGGTTTTCCGGGCTTTTGGATAGCAATGACTCTCACTTGTCTCCAATCTTGGGGAACAATGTTATGCTCCAAGAATTGGTTAAATAAATTTAACAAGCGAAATTTTGCAGCATCCGGAAGGTTTTTCAACAAGTTAAATTTGATTTCATCAATTCCCGGAGCTGAATTGTTGCAAGAGAGGAGGGCAAGTGAGAATTCGACCATCGAAAAGCTTGAGTCTAGACCACTATCAGACCTATCAGGAGGCACGTTCCGGATTATTTTTTGCACAGGTGTAGAATCTGGACAGACTTTCCGTGCGAATTTAAATATCCACCTATGTGAATATTCCTCACTTTCATTTGTAGATGATCGATTACGCATGCTTCGTGCCACTTTCCACAAAGTACTTAAGGATGTTTCACGCGATAACCCACTAACAAAATTCCTCCAATACGCCTTTTTCTTCCCCTTGGTTAACTTTTTAAACTGATTTTCAAGGGAAACGTAAGCTTCAAAATGGACAAGAGTTCCATGTTTTCGAAATTCTTTAAATGCTGTTGATTTGTCCTTATAAAGCTTAGAACACTGAGGGTCCCACCATGGATTAGGAGGCCTTCGATGAATAGATGATTCTGGGATGGGTTTTGTTTGAGCGTCAACTGCACTATCGTGTATCAGACAAGAAAGAAAGTGGTACTCCTCCAAAGGAGGTAAAACGTGCATAGAGTCGATGGCGGTTTTAATTGTGTCCGAGTACTTTTTCCAGTCGATGTGTCTTGTAAGGTCATATGTCATATTTATTGTGTTCGAAGAGCTGACCCCATTGGTGATAGTAATTTCGATAGGTAAGTGATCACTACCATTCGGATCATGGACTACCTTCCACTGGCAATCAAATGATAGTGAATTTGAGCAGAGTGAGAGGTCAATTGCACTTTGTCTTGCAGGAGGTTTAGGTACCCGTGTTTTTTCACCCGTGTTCAATACTGTTAAATTGAAACTGTCGCAAATGTCATAGATAAGAGTAGAACGACTATCGTCAATTTGTTCTCCCCAGACAGTTCCATGTGAATTGAAGTCACCCAGGATCAACCTTGGCTCAGGGAGCACTGAGCACAGGTCCTCTAGGTGATTTCGATCCACTGCAACTCTCTGAGGCCAGTACAAACTGACAACACATAAGTCCTTACCTCTTATTGTTGTATGACATGCAACAGCTTCAATTCCGCCTGATAAAGGAAGGTGAATTCTATAAAAAGAGTGGCACTTATTGATCCCCAAAAGCACCCCTCCATAAGAATCGTCACGATCCAGACGGATAATATTAAAATTGTGGAATGAGATGTTAGATTGAGAAGATAGCCAAGTTTCGGACAATGCAAAGATATCACAGTTTGTTTTATGAAGTAAATAATTCAATGAATCCAATTTTGGAATAAGACTACGACAATTCCACTGTAGTACAGTGATATCTCCGACCTCTCGGCGTAAATTAGCCATCGAGAGATACAAACACTGAAAGGAGGGGCCAAGTTTGCATCAATTGCTTTAAAAATGTCTTTAATACAGGAAGCATTGCAAATACAATGTCTTTCACGGGTTCTGATACATTAAAACACGAAAAAAATCCGTTCAAAATGTCAGTCAACTTAAAGAGCCCAGACTGAGTCGTTGATTCTGGCATCACGTTTGGGGTTTGGGTTTGCGAAGCTCCCGCAGCTGTTGGTTTATTCTGCAGTGGTGCATTTCCGCGGAAACCTGGAGGAACTTGTTTTTCCTTTTCAGCAGCAGTCGACTTTTTCTCGTTTCTATTTGAAGAGACAACCGTAGCTATTTTAGCTGGTACTTTCGGAGAAGGCGCCTTTGTTCGCTTCCGAGAGCCTCCTGCAACGAAGACTGGCTGAACTTCATCAGCCGTATCTGTGTCTTCATTGTCAACTGACAGCACAGAAAAAATGTTACTGGTCTGAGGTTGGACCGGTGGAGAGGCGCTCTTTAATATGGCGGCATAAGAACGCTTGGAGCGTTCTTTTAAAGAGCGCCTCTGTTTATCCCAGCTTGCCTGAAATGCCTCGCAGGAGGAGATATCATGGGGTGAGCCCCCGCAATAGACGCATTTTTGCTCAACTGCTGAGCATGCTCCTTCCCCATGATTCTCCCCACAATGCAAGCATCGCTTCTTGTTGCAGCAATGCGAAGCAGTATGCCCCAACTTGATGCAATTCTTGCATTGCATTGGGCGAGGCACATAAAGGCGTACTGGAAGCCTTAAAATTCCGTCAATCAAGACGTAATGAGGGAGGGCTGTTCCTGCAAATGTAACCCGAATCGAGGCTGAAGGCGAATACTTGGTAACGCCATCAACGACGGAGGCAGTCATGAGTTGGCGACAATCCAAGATTCCGACCGAAGTCGAATCAAGGCTCTTGAACTTACCTACGCCGTGAGACTTAACGTACTCAGCCTCCAAACTCGATTCGGTGATCACACCCTCGATCTCTACGTCTCGAGATGGAATATAGAGCTGATACTCTAAATTAAAAAAAATACTGGCAAGAATTCCGTTTGCGGCCTTCCGGTCGGCCACAACAACGCGCAATTTGTTCGGACGTACTTTGGAAACACTGGTAACGGAGGGCCACCTAGCCAGATCTTTCGTGATCTGCACTAAATTTAATGGTTTTCCGTTAGTTTTGGGCCGGATGAAAACCACCCCCGGCCCAGAAGAGGATGAATTATCAGGATAAACTCGGAGTCGGGTTGTTTTTCCCGCAGCTGCAGATGGAGTAGCAATATCAACTGGCGGAGAAGGATGAACATTTGAAGAACCAGCTACAGCTGAATCCTCCAGATGCTCCTCATCCTCATAGATGATTTGCTCACCATCCACCTCTGGCGGGTCCGACCCCCCGCCTTCGCTCATATTTCATGAAAATAAAAGCGAAGCTCAATTTGATCGAAATATATAATAGAGAAAAAATAGAATTAGAAATAGAGAAAAGTAAGAAAAGTATAACAAACTTGATTTTTGTTTTGATTGGCTCCTTCAGTGGTGATCCCAACCACGTGGTCCTTCTTCGAAGATGGCTGCCACGTCAAGTCTCGGCTCGAGCAAGAACGACCAGATTGATGATGATGATGAGTCAAACAATGGCGGCGGCCCTCGTGGTGACCAGTTGAGGGCAGTCAGCTAGCCAGAAAAAAACCTTTTTTTTTGTCGACCAACACTATAATAGCACCACTTTGGCGAGCTGGGGTCTGCCTTTGGCAGAAAAACGTATAGCGCGGTACAAAACACCGTATTAAACGCCCGAACGGAACGAAACACCCGGATATATTGGACGAAATCTCGAAACGCGACTGTTCACTATGAGCGATACGAGACGAATGAACAAAACATTTTTATTTCGTTTACATAGCTCCGAGATAGACCCTTTTTAATGCGTCCAGATTTGTAGTGATCCATGCTTTAAGTCTCACCTTCAGAAGGTGTAGGCCTGGTTCAATAATAAGACCCAACTAGTAGGAGACAAAATTGGTTGCTTGATGCCATCATTAGTCCAAGATGGCGGCTTCCGCTTAACTTTTCCGAGCTTTAAATGACTGACAATCTCATGAAACATCCACAATATGGGTATTGGATGAAAGGGCTAAACGAGTAGAAGTTGAATTTCGTTGTCCGACGCCATCTTGAAATCCAAGATGGTTTCATCCGATAAACTTAGAAATGCTGTAAATTGATGAAAATTGCATGAAACCCCCGGAATATGGGTATCAATTGAGATGGCTGAACAAGAAGATGTCAAATTTCGCTATTTAACACTATCTTGAAATCTTTTCTTTTCAAACCTGTGTGTTACTGATAATAGCTTAAAACCCCCATAATATGGTTAGATATTTGGTGAAACGGCTAAACAAGAAAAAGTCGTATTGGCGGCTTTCGCTCAAGTTGCTGATAAATGCTGTAAATAATTGAAAATTAATTGAAAGCCCTACAATATAGGTATTGGGTGAAGAAATCGAAAGTGGTATTCTGACGCTATCTTGAAATTTAGGATGGCGGCTTCGGCTTTTCTTTTCAAACCCGTATATTATTGATAATCGCTTGAACCCTCCATAATATGGGTATAAGTTGAAAGTGCTAAACTAGTAGAAGTCAAATTTCGCTATCTGACGCCATTTTGGAACCCAAGATGGCGGCTTACGCTGAACTTAAAATGCTCTAAATGCCTAAAAATAGCTTGAAACCCCCATAATATGGGTATTTGGTGAAAGGGCAAAACTAGAGGAATTCAAATTTCGCAATCTGACGCCATCTTGAAATTCAATATGGCGGCTTCCGCTGCACTTTAAAATGCCGTACATCACAGAAAATCTTATAAAACTCCCACAATATGAATATTCGGTGAAAGGGCTTAACGAGTAAAAGTCAAATTTCGCTATCTGAAGCCATCTTTAAATCAAAGATGGCGGCTTCCGCTCAACTTGAAAATGCTGTAAATTACTGAAAATCGCATGAAATTTTAATGAGATTTTCGACCATTTACAGCATTTTAACGCTCAGCGGGAGTTAGCATCCTTGGTGACGTAAAATAGCAAAATTTGACTTCTACTCGTTTCGCCCTTTCCCATATTGTGGAGGTTTCATGTGATTTTTAGTCGTTTATAGTATTTTAAAGTTAAGAGGAAGCTGCCATCTTGGTTTTTATGATGGCGTCAGAAAGTGAAATTCGACTTCTTCTAGTTTAGCCCTTTCACCCAATACCAATATTGTGGTGATTTCATACGATTTTCAGTGATTAACAGCATTTTAAAGCTAAGCGAAAGCTGCCATTTTGGATTTCAAGATTGCGTCAGAAAGCGAAATTTGGTTTCTTCTTGTTTAGCAGTTTCACACAATACAAATATTTCATGTGATTTTAAGTCACTTACAGCATTTTGAAGTTAAGCGGAAGCCGCTATCTTGGATTTCAAGGTGGCGTCAGGTAGCTAAATTCGCCTTCTTCTAGTTTAGCCCTTTAACTCAATACCCATGTGGAAATTTAAATCGATTTTCAGTGATAAACAGCGTTTTAAACTTAAACGGAAGCCGTCATTTAGAATTCCAAGATGGCCTTAGATAGCGAAATTCGACTTCTTCTAGTTCAACCCTTACTTATATTGTGGGGTTTTCGTGCGATTTTCACTGAGTTACATCATTTTGAAGTTCAGCGGAAGCCGCCATCTTCAATTTCAAGACTATACTTCGTCTACAAAACTCTCTGACTACGTTCCCCATGGCTTGGCACTTTTTGTAAGATTGAGGCCCACAAAAAAAAAAGACTCGTTGTGATCTAAATTACCTCAAATCTCTGTACCTGTACCTTAAAATTTCTCAACGCAGGAACCGGGTAATGTGAGGTAAGCTATGATTGATTCGGAGTCAGGGCCTCGAGGAGATTCATAGTTACATGAGCACTCGCTTTGACAGACACTCGACTCCAGACTCCAGAAGCCAAACCTTCAGAGCGTATCGATTATCTGGAAACCAACAGTTTCACTTGGATTTTCTCGATTTAGCGTAACGACACAACAGGAGAAGATGAACCAACAACTTTGTCCAAAAAACTTCTCGGGAACCCGTGTACGGTTCAATGTGAACCCATAGTTGAAGGTTGAGGTCTACAAAACGCACTCAATACTGTCCCTTGTAGGTAGTACTCGAGCTGTGTATGAGAGGCTCCATTGCCTTAAGGTTTTCATTTGAAGATGATTGTTTTCTAATCAACTTATTCAACGGGCAATTCACCTGATCTGGAGATAAGTTATTTGCAGAAGCCATCTTTCGGAAACACTATTAAATATAAAAAATACCTCAGGAACTCCAGAAACCAGTAAATTTTGCATTCGCCTATCTTTCTTGTTTATCTTATAGATTTTTGGATTTCGGGAAACTTATTTTAAATTCTGATCTGATTTGAAAAATCCTTAGATCATAAAAACACTCGACGCGATTTCCTGCTATGATGAGAATTAAGTTAATTAGTAAAGTAGTAATCATTGAAAATGTGTTGCTGATCTAAAATCAATGGCTTAAGGCCATTTTCAAGCTCAAATTCTAAAAACCAACTTCAAATCACTAAAACTTGTTGGAAGCAAAAAAAACCGATCCAAGTAAGTAGGGAGATGTTAACCGTTTCAACCATAGAATGCCTGCTTCAAAAGAAGCGTGTTGCGTTCATATGAATGGATCAGTGACAAAAACTATAGGCCCAATGTTTTCTTCAGATGACAGATAAACTTGTGTTATTATATCTGAAGAAATTAAGGAAAAAGGAAAAAAAAAATTTAGATTTCAAATTCGGAAAAAAATATTGATCAAAAATAAGATTCAACTTTAAGCTGGTTATATTTGTATTAAATCATTGATCATAAAATCTTTATTAAAATTTTTGTATGTTTTTATCATTTTTCAATTGTAAATATTTAGTTAGTGCAATAATTTTAACATTTTTTTGGATTTATTTTTCAAATCCGATTTTTATACATGCTTGAAATTTCTGAATGTCTTTTTTCGTAATTTTATCTAAATTAAATTTTTAAATATTGTTCATTCATACTAAAATATTTTCACTTTTTACTTCCATCTATAAAACTTTTCAATGAATCACCTAATCATCAGCCGTGCCTGCCATCGTTCGTTCGTTCATTCGTTTCTTCCTGTTGGTTTACAGCTAGCCTCATCATCTTTGTATCGATATGTGATGTTTGTGTGTGTTTGTTTTTGTTGTGATTCGAAAATCGGACTCTTCTCGCGTGAGGGAGAGAAAACATCTAACTTTTTTTGGCTTGTTTCTTCAACAAAATATTAATGGTGCTTATGAATTTTCGTCGTGTTGCTCTTTTTAAGAAAAAAAATATTGAAAAATGATCCTGTTTACAGATTTATTAATCCGTTTTTTTTCTTTCTTTTTTTATTTTTTCAACAATTCGAAAAAATCCGGAACTATATCACACACACCCCAATCAACAGCAACTGGAAGCCCTCAAGACCGAAAACCAGCGCCTCAAGGATGAGAATGGAGCCCTGATCCGGGTCATCAGTAAACTCAGTAGATAGAAGATAGAAAAATTGCCAGGTTCGAAACCAAAATGCTCGATCGACGGCGTCGGTGAAAAACGTGGCAAATCCTAGTATGGAGCAAAAGAAAAAGGTGGTGGATCACCTCTAACCATCTGAAGAAGGCAGGCAAGCACTTAGGCAGCAGATTGTCGTTGTCGTCCTTCCGAGAGAGAAAAAAAACGATAGGAAATAAATTATTCTGAGGGCGGAAGTAACAATTGGCCAATGATGAACCACATTGGCGAGTGTCGAAAATCGAGACGGAAAACTGATTTTTTTTACAACATTAGACTAGCGATCAACAACAAAAATGTATAGGTATTTGATGATAAAGAAAAATCACAAATGTAATGATGAGAGAAGAAAAAACTATTATCACTAGACCGAGGAAAAGCGTAATCGTAAAAAAACAGCAACAAAATTAGAAATTTGAATACAATACAGAAATCAAAAGAAAAAAAACAAGAGAAAATTATAGATAAAAACTACTTTTATTGCAAACAAATCGATCAGAGTTAAACAAAAAAACACACGAAGTTAAACTATTTATAAAAAAGTGAATTTAAGAGAAAGGATAGAAAAAAAGCAAACTACCGAAAATGATTTCATTTTGTATTCGCCGTGTAATTTTTTCTCCTAAACACACACACACCCATAGCGATTAGTATTTATGAAAGTAAAAACAGCAAAAGTATAAGCTACTGTCTTGTCATTATTATTGTCATCGTCATCTCCTATTGTTTCCGTTTTGTATGTGTACAGTGAGAAAAACCACGCATTTTTTTTTCGTTTCGTTTCGTTTTGTTTTTGATTTTTATTTCTACATCATTTAGCATTGATAATTTGAGGGATAAACGAAGAAGAGACAGAAGAAAATGAAAATCATATAATATTAGCTGTGACAAAGAAGAACAATACAACCAATAATTGTACTGGAACCCAGTGGACGACGGAAATCGTTAATTTGTTAGTTTTTGGCCTGAATGTGTCTATAAGTACTACGTGTAAATTGTATCCTTCCATTTGTTTTCTCTTTTTTTTTCTTTTAATTAGTATTAATCTGTGTTAGTAATGAGAGTAGAAATAAAAGTGAAATTTTCTTTAGATTAAAAGCTGAGGGTTTGTTTTTAATTTTTTAATTATGATGACAGTTCTATTAGAAAAATTTTTTGTCATTCACGAAATAAAAAAATGACAAAAATAAAAAAATGACAAAAATTATTAAATCGACGAAAATGACAAAAATGGTAAAAATGGCAACAATGACAAAAAGACAAAAAAAAAAATATAGAATGACAAAAAATACCAAAAAAAAAAAATTTTTAATAAAATTGACAACAATCATTACAATTACTTAATTGACAAAATTGACAAAAATGACAAAAATTAAAACAATGACAAAAAATACAAAAATGAAAAAAAACAAAAAATTAAACATCTACAAAAATGGAAACAATGGAAAAAAGAATAAAATGACAAGAATGACAAAAAAGAGAAAAATGACAAAAATTACCGAAATGACAAAATAAACTAAAGTTCATTAAAATGAATAAAATGACAAAAATGATTAGAATTACTAAATTGACAAAAAAGACAACAATAAAAAAAATTAAAAATTTACTAAAACTACAAAACTACTAAATCGACGAATATGGTAAAATTGACAAAAATAACAAAATTTGAAAAAATTACAAAAATTACACAAATTACAACAATTACAAAAAATTTTAAAAATTACAAAAAAAAAACAAAAATTAAAATTTTACAAAAATTATGAAAATGACACAAAAGTCAAAAATGACAAAATATCAAAAATGACAAAAAATACCAAAACAACAAATTGACAAAAATAACATATATAACAAAAATGATAAAAATGACAAAAATGACAAAAATAACAAAAATAACAATATAACAAAAATGACAAAAATGACAAAAATGGCAAAAATGACTAAAATAACAAAAATTACAAAAATGACAAAAATAACAAAAATGACAAAAATGACAAAAATGTTAAAAATGACAAAAATGACAAAAATGACAAAAATGACAAAAATGACAAAAATGACAAAAATGACAAAAATGACAAAATGACAAAAATGTTAAAAATGTTAAAAATGACAAAAATAACAAAAATGACAAAAATGACAAAAATGACAAAAATGATAAAAATGACAAAAATGACAAAAATGACAAAAATAACAAAAATGACAAAAATGACAAAAATGACAAAAATGACAAAAATAACAAAAATTGACAAAAATGATAAAAATTACAAAAATGACAAAAATGACAAAAATGACAAAAATGACAAAAATGACAAAAATGACAAAAATGACAAAAATGACAAAAATGACAAAAATGACAAAAATGACAAAAATGACAAAAATAACAAAAATAACAAAAATGACCAAAATGACAAAAGATACAAAAATAAAAAAAATGACAAAAAAGACAAAAATAACTAAAATAACAAAAATTTCCAAAATTTCCAAAATTACAAAAGTGACAAAAGTTATATAAATGGCAAAAATTACAAAAATTTCAAAAACTACAAAAATTACAAAAATGGCAAAATTACAAAAATGGCAAAAATGACAAAAATGACAAAAATGACAAAAATTACAAAAATTACAAAAATTACAGAAATTACAAAAATGACAAAAATTACAAAAATTACAAAAATGACAAAAATAACAAAAATGACGAAAATGGCAAAAATCACAAGAAACACCAAAATAACCAAAATTACAAGATTAACAAAAGATTACAAAAATTACAAAAATTACAAAAAATGGCAAAAATTACAAAAATTACAAAAATTACAAAAATTACAAAAATTACAAAAATTACAAAAATTACAAAAATTACTAGTATTACTAAAATTACTAATATTACAAAAATTACAAAAATAACAAAAAATGACAAAAATGACAAAAATGACAAAAATGACAAAAATGACAAAAATGACAAAAATGACAAAAATGACAAAAATGACAAAAATGACAAAAATGACAAAAATGACAAAAATGACAAAAATGACAAAAATGACAAAAATGACAAAAATGACAAAAATGACAAAAATGACAAAAATGACAAAAATGTCAAAAATGATAAAAATGACAAAAATGACAAAAATGACAAAAATGACAAAAATGACAAAAATGACAAAAATGACAAAAATGACAAAAATGACAAAAATGACAAAAATGACAAAAATGACAAAAATGACAAAAATGACAAAAATGACAAAAATGACAAAAATGACAAAAATGACAAAAATGACAAAAATGACAAAAATGACAAAAATGACATAAAATGACAAAAAATGACAAAAATGACAAAAATTACAAAAATGACAAAAGTGACATAAATGACAAAAATGACAAAAATGACAAAAATGACAAAAATGACAAAAATGACAAAAATGACAAAAATGACAAAAATGACAAAAATGACAAAAATGACAAAAATGACAAAAATGACAAAAATGACAAAAATGACAAAAATGACAAAAATGATAAAAATGACAAAAATGACAAAAATGACAAAAATGACAAAAATGATAAAAATGATAAAAATGACAAAAATGACAAAAATGACAAAAATGACAAAAATGACAAAAATGACAAAAATGACAAAAACGACAAAAATGACAAAAATGACATAAAATGACAAAAAATGACAAAAATGACAAAAATGACAAAAGTGACATAAATCACAAAAATGACAAAAATGACAAAAATGTCAAAAATGACAAAAATGACAAAAATGACAAAAATGACAAAAATGACAAAAATGACAAAAATGACAAAAATGACAAAAATGACAAAAATGACAAAAATGACATAAAATGACAAAAAATGACAAAAATGACAAAAATGACAAAAATGACAAAAATGGCAAAAATGACTAAAATAACAAAAATTACAAAAATGACAAAAATAACAAAAATGACAAAAATGACAAAAATGTTAAAAATGACAAAAATGACAAAAATGACAAAAATGACAAAAATGACAATAATGACAAAAATGACAAAAATGACAAAAATGACAAAAATGACAAAAATGACAAAAATGGAAAAAATGACAAAAATGACAAAAATGACAAAAATGACAAAAATGACAAAAATGACAAAAATGACAAAAATGACAAAAATGACAAAAATGACATAAAATGACAAAAAATGACAAAAATGACAAAAATGACAAAAATGACAAAAGTGACATAAATGACAAAAATGACAAAAATGACAAAAATGACAAAAATGACAAAAATGACAAAAATGACAAAAATGACAAAAATGACAAAAATGACAAAAATGACAAAAATGACAAAAATGACAAAAATGATAAAAATGACAAAAATGACAAAAATGACAAAAATGACAAAAATGACAAAAATGACAAAAATGACGAAAATGACGAAAATGACAAAAATTACAAAAATTACAAAAATTACAAAAATTACAAAAATTACAAAAATAACAAAAGTGACAAAAATGACAAAAATTACAAAAATTACAAAAATAACTAAAATGACAAAAATGACAAAATTGTCAAAAATTTCAAAAA